>NC_142778.1:14360000-14525000 GCF_988280905.1 Pimephales promelas | reverse complement strand
AATAAGGTGTCAAATCGACCGGCTCATTTAGGAGAGGTGTGCTATGACTTTTCTTAGCGATCGGTTGTACGATGTTCATCTGGCGGGCGATAAATCGGCCGAAAAAAGTCCCATAGACTTAACATTGGCACCAAATTTGTGAGATCATATCTTTTGACCAGAAGGTCATAGAAACTTGGGGTTGGGCTCTTTTTACTTGGCCTATCATGCAGCCAACAAGTAGAGACATAATAACTTCATATTTATGCCCTAGCAACCACTTAGGGCAGCCTAGCAACCATAAATCAACATATTCAAGTAATTTCTCAGCTTCAGAAAATAGAAGAAACATGGATTTTGCCTTTTTTGACTTAGACTGTCAACTAGTCTTTAAATATCATCTCATACACTGTATAAGCACACCATAGCAACCATATAGAGTACCCCAGTAACCACCTGCACACATGAATAAGCCATATCTCAGCTGAATACGCCATATCTCATCACAAAATCATTGTAGAGACGTTTTTGGTGTCTCGTATGCAAAAATGTGCCACACTCTAGCAACCGAGCGAGCTTTTTGCCACTGCAAGCACCACTTCACATTTTCCTCTGGAAATGTACATTCTAGTGTTGTGAATACTATTCTCCAAGACAAAACTTTGGCACGCTACTCCTCCCGCATTTTTTGTCACAGACACATGAATGAGGTGTCAAATCGACCGGCTTGTTAAGGAGAGGTGTGCTATGACTTTTCTAAGAGATCGGGTGTACGATGCTTGTCTAGCGGGCGATAAATCGGCCGAAAAATCTCCCATAGACTTAACATTTGCACCAAATTTGTTAGATCATATCTTTTGAATAGAAGGTCATAGAGACTTGGGGTTGGGCTCATTTGACTCGGCCTATCATACAGCCAACAAGTAGAGACATAATAACTTCATATTTACGCCCTAGCAACCACTTAGGGCAGCCTAGCAACCATAAATCAACATATTCAAGTCATTTCTCAGCTTCAGAAAATAGAAGAAACATCGATTTTGCCTTTTTTGACTTAGACTGTCAACTAGTCTTTAAATATAATCTCGTGAACTGTATAATCACACCATAGCAACCATATAGGGTACCCTAGTAACCCTACAAACACATGAATAAGCCACATCTCAGCACCAGAACATCGTACAGACATCGTTGTTGTCTCATATGCAATTCTGTACCACACTCTAGCAACCGAGCGAGCTTTTTGCCACTGCAAGCACCACTTCACATTTTCCTCTGGAAATGTACATTCTAGTTAGTGGTGCTTGCTGAAAGCAAGGCAACACTATTACTATTGTGTTTTTTGAGTCGGCCAAAAAGTTTGGCGCGCTACTCCTCCCGCAGTTTTTGTCACACACCCATGAATGAGGTCTCAAATCGTGCGGAATATTCGGGAATGGTGTGCTATGACTTTTCTAAGCGATCGGGGGTACGATGTTCGCCCGAAGGGCGAACAAATTTCCCAAAAATCCCATAGACTTAACATTGCGACAAACTTTGACGACTCATAGCTCCGAGCGAGGATTTCACAGAAGCCTGCGATTTACCACATTTGAAGAGGCTGACAGGCTCTGTAAGAACATACCTCACAATGGGGTAAAAGTTGCACCCCTGGGGGGCAGGAGCTGCCCAAATTTTTCCCCATTGACCCCAATGTTATTTAAAATTTCTAGTATAGCATTATACTATTCCAGGAAAAAGTTTGGAGCACTCCTACGTCCACAGTTTTTGTCACAGACCCATGAATGAGGCATCAAATCGTGCGGCCTATTGAAGAGAAGTGTCCTATCACTTTTATCAGAGATCGGGGGTACGGTGTTCGACCCAGGGGCGAACAAATTTCCAAAAAATCCCATAGACTTAACATTGAGACAAACTTTGACGACTCATAGCTCCGAACAACGATTTCGGAAAAACGTGTGATTTGCCACATTTGAAGAGGCTGGCAGCCTCTGTAAGAACATACCTCACAATGGGGTAAAAGTTGCACCCCTGGGGGGCAGGAGCTACCCAAAATTTTCCCCATTGACTTACTATGGTGAAGGACGTCCCATCAAATGCATGTGTTTTTCCTACTATGGTAAATTGCATAGGGATTTTGTATTGAACATAGCTCTGGATCATAGTGTCATAGAGACAAGGGGGCGGTCTCATTTTACTCAGACGACCAATCAGTCTCTCAGAATCATTGTGAAGCTATTAAGCCACGCCCTAGCAACCATTTAGAGCACCTTAGCAACAACTCCCATAGACTTCCATTGAAAGAGATCAAATGGATATCTCAGGATATAAGTGTCATAGAAACATGAGGGTGGGCTCGTTTGACTTGGGCCAGCAAACAGCCAATCCTGAATCACCTCAACACTTACTGGCAACGCCCTAGCAACCATTGTAGAGCACCTTAGCAACCAAAATCCAAAGAGGGATATCTTCCATTCTGAATGTGATAGAGGCATGGGAGTTGTATTATATCATTCATACTGACAAGCAGCCTTTGGAGTTTCATGATTGGCAGCTGCCAAGCCACTCCCTAGCAACCAAACAGAGTACCCAGCAACCATTTTGCAAGACCTATATTTCTGCATCAAAACATCGTATAGAGATGGGGGTTGGTTTATACATTCACATTGACTTTGGAGCTTCATGATTGGCAGCTGCCAAGCCACTCCCTAGCAACCAAACAGAGTACCCTAGCAACCGTTTTGCAAGACCTATATCTCTGCCTCAAAACATCGTATAGAGATGGGGGTTGGTTTAAACATTCACATTGACTTTGGAGCTTCATGATTGGCAGCTGCCAAGCCACTCCCTAGCAACCAAACAGAGTACCCTAGCAACCATTTTGTAAGACCTATATCTCTGCATCAAAACATTGTATAGAGATGCTGGTTGGCTCTTTTTACTCATGCTAGCAAACATGACTTGCTACATGCTACACATGCTAGCAGAGAATAGCTACATGCTAATATTGATTAGCTAAGTGCTAAATCATGCCAAGAAAATGCTACAAACTTCATAGTAACCATCTGTGACAACTACCAACCACCTATACCAGAACATCCTAGCAACCTCCTAGCAACAACCTAGCAACCACCCAGAACACGCTAGCAACACCCTAGCAACCACCCAGAATACCCTAGCAACCGCCTTACAACACCATAGCAACCACCCAGAACACCCTAGCAACCACCAAGAACACCCTAGCAACCACCCAGAATACCCTAGCAACCACCTAGCAACCACTCAGAACACCCTAGCAACTGCCTAGCAACACCCTAGCAACCACCCAGAACACACTAGCAACCACCTAGCAACACCCTAGCAACCACCCAGAATACCCTAACAACCGCCTAGAAACCACCCAGAACACCATAGCAACCAGCCATAACACCCTAGCAACCGGGTGGTGAGTTTTGCCACTGCAAGCACCACTTCACATTTTCCTCTGGAAATGTACATTCTAGTGTTGTGAATACTATTCTCCAAGACAAAACTTTGGCACGCTACTCCTCCCGCATTTTTTGTCACAGACACATGAATAAGGTGTCAAATCGACCAGCTCGTTAAGGAGAGGTGTGCTATGACTTTTCTAAGAGATCGGGCGTACGATGCTTGTCTAGCGGGCAATAAATCGGCCGAAAAATCTCCCATAGACTTAACATTGGAACCAAATTTGTGAGATCATATCTTTTGAATAGAAGGTCATAGAGACTTGGGGTTGGGCTCATTTGACTCGGCCTATCATACAGCCAACAAGTAGTGACATAGTAACTTAATATTCACGCCCTAGCAACCACTTAGGGCAGCCTAGCAACCATAAAACAACATATACAAGCCATATCTCAGCTCCAGAAAATAGAAGAAACATGGATTTTGCCTTTTTTTGACTCAGACTGTCAACTAGTCTTTAAATATTAACTCATAAACTGTATAATCACACCATAGCAACCATATAGGGTACCCCAGTAACCCTACAAACACATGAATAAGACATGTCTCAGCTGAATAAACCATTTATCATCACAAAAACATCGTACAGACGTGTTTGGTGTCTCGTATGCAAAAATGTGCCACACTCTAGCAACCGAGCGAGCTTTTTGCCACTGCAAGCACCACTTCACATTTTCCTCTGGAAATGTACATTCTAGTTAGTGGTGCTTGCAAAGCAACACTATTGTTATCCTGCATACTTATTATTATTCTTCTTATTATTCCGGACACTTTTTTGTCCCGCTACTCCTCCCGCAGTTTTTGTCACAGACCCATGAATGAGGTGTCAAAACATGCGGCTTGTTCGGGAATGGTGTGCTATGACTTTTCTAAGCGATCGGGGGTACGATGTTCGCCCCAGGGGCGAAAAATCGGCCGAAAAAGTCCCATTGACTTAACATTACGACAAACTTTGACGAGTCATAGCTCTGAGCGAGGAATTTGCAGAAACCTGCGATTTACCACATTTGAAGAGGCTGGCAGGCTCTGTAAGAACATACCTCACAATGGGGTAAAAGTTGCACCCCTGGGGGGCAGGAGGGGCCCAAATTTGCCCCATTGACTTACTATGGTGAAGGACGTCCCATCAAATGCATGTGTTTTTCCTACTATGGTAAATTGCATAGGGATTTTGTATTGAACATAGCTCTGGATCACAGTGTCATAGAGACAAGGGGGCGGGCTCATTTTACTCAGACGACCAATCAGTCTGTCAAGATCATTGTGAAGCTATTAAGCCACGCCCTAGCAACCATTTAGCACACCTTAGCAACAACTCCCATAGACTTCCATTAAAAAAGATCAAAGGGATATCTCAGGATATAAGTGTCATAGAAACATAAGGGTGGGCTCGTTTGATTTGGGCCAGCAAACAGCCAATCCTGAATCACCTCAACACTTACTGGCCACGCCCTAGCAACCATTATCGAGGACCTTAGCAACCAAATTTCAAAGAGGGATATCTTCCATTCTGAATGTCACAGAGGCATGGTAGTTGTATTATATCAATCAAACTGACAAGCAGCCTTTGGAGATTCATGATTGGCAGCTGCCAAGCCACTCCCTAGCAACCAAACAGAGTACCCTAGCAACCATTTTACAAGAACTACATCTCTACATCAGAACATCGTATAGAGATGGGGGTTGGTTTATATCATTCATACTGACAAGCAGCCTTTGGAGTTTCATGATTGGCAGCTGCCAAGCCACTCCCTAGCAACCAAAAACAGTACCCTAGCAACCATTTTGTAAGACCTATATCTCTGCACCAAAACATCATATAGAGATGGGGGTTGGTTTATACATTCACATTGACTTTTGAGCTTCATGATTGGCAGCTGCCAAGCTACTCCCTAGCAACCAAACAGAGTACCCTAGCAACCATTTTGCAAGACCTATATCTCTGCATCAAAACATCGTATAGAGATGGGGGTTGCCTCTTTTTACTCATGCTAGCAAACAGGACTTGCTACATGCTACACATGCTAGCAGTGAATAGCTACTTGCTAATATTGATTAGCTAAGTGTTAAATCATGCCATGAACATTATAAAAACTCTATAGTAACCATATGTGAACACTACTAACCACCTAGTAACACCATAGCAACCACCCAGAATACCCTAGCAACCACCTAGCAACACCATAGCAACCACCCAGAACACCCTAGCAACCGCCTAGCAACACCCTAGCAACCGCCTAGCAACCATCCAGAACACCTTAGCAACACCCTAGAAACCACCTAGCAACCACCTAGCAACACCCAAGAAACCACCCAGAACACCCTAGCAACCACCTAGCAACACCTTAGCAACCACCTAGAATACCCTAGCAACCACCTAGCAACACCATAGCAACCACCCAGAACACCCTAGCAACACCCTAGCAACCATCCAGAATACCTTAGCAACACCCTAGCAACCGCCTAGCAACACCCTAGCAACCACCTAGAACATTCTAGCAACCACCTAGCAACACCCTAGCAACAACCCAGGACATTGTAGCAACCACCCAGAACACCCTAGCAACCACCCAGAACACCTTAGCAACCACCCACAATACCCTAGCAACCGCATAGCAACACCATAGCAACCACCCAGAATACCCTAGCAATCACCTAGCAACACCCTAGCAACCACCTAGCAACCATCCAGAACACCTTAGCAACACCCTAGCAACCACCTAGCAACCACTCAGAACACCCTAGCAACCACCTAGCCACATGCTAGCAACCATCTTGCAACACCCTAGCAACCACTCAGAACGCCATAGCAACCGCCTAACAACACCCTAGCAACCACCCAGAACACCATAGCAACCACCTAGCAACCACCCAGAACACCCTAGCAACCACCTAGCAACACCCTAGCAACCACCCAGAACACCCTAGCAACCGAGCGAGCTTTTTGCCACTGCAAGCACCACTTCACATTTTCCTCTGGAAATGTACATTCTAGTGTTGTGAATACTATTCTCCAAGACAAAACTTTGGCACGCTACTCCTCCCGCATTTTTTGTCACAGACACATGAATGAGGTGTCAAATCGACCAGCTCGTTAAGGAGAGGTGTGCTATGACTTTTCTAAGAGATCGGGTGTACGATGCTTGTCTAGCGGGCGATAAATCGGCCGAAAAATCTCCCATAGACTTAACATTGGCACCAAATTTGTGAGATCATATCTTTTGAATAGAAGGTCATAGAGACTTGGGGTTGGGCTCATTTGACTCGGCCTATCATACAGCCAACAAGTAGTGACATAGTAACTTAATATTCACGCCCTAGCAACCACTTAGGGCAGCCTAGCAACCATAAAACAACATATACAAGCCATATCTCAGCTCCAGAAAATAGAAGAAACATGGATTTTGCCTTTTTTTGACTTAGACTGTCAACTAGTCTTTAAATATCAACTCATAAACTGTATAATCACACCATAGCAACCATATAGGGTACCCCAGTAACCCTACAAACACATGAATAAGACATGTCTCAGCTGAATAAACCATTTATCATCACAAAAACATCGTACAGACGTGTTTGGTGTCTCGTATGCAAAAATGTGCCACACTCTAGCAACCGAGCGAGCTTTTTGCCACTGCAAGCACCACTTCACATTTTCCTCTGGAAATGTACATTCTAGTGTTGTGAATACTATTCTCCAAGACAAAACTTTGGCACGCTACTCCTCCCGCATTTTTTGTCGTAGACCCATGAATGAGGTGTCAAATCGACCGGCTCATTTAGGAGAGGTGTGCTATGACTTTTCTAAGCGATCGGTTGTACGATGTTGGTCTGGCGGGCGATAAATCGGCCGAAAAAAGTCCCATAGACTTAACATTGGCACCAAATTTGTGAGATCATATCTTTTGACCAGAAGGTCGTAGAAACTTGGGGTTGGGCTCTTTTGACTCGGCCTATCATGCAGCTAACAATTAGTGACATAATAACTTCATATTCATGCCCTAGCAACCACTTAGGGCAGCCTAGCAACCATAAAACAACATATTCAAGACATATCTCAGCTCCAGAAAATAGAAGAAATATGGATTTTGCCTTTTTTTGACTCAGACTGTCAACTAGTCTTTAAATATCATCTTATAAACTGTATAAGCACACCATAGCAACCATGTAGGGTACCCTAGTAACCACACAAACACACGAATAAGCCATATCTCAGCCCCAGAACATCATACACACATGATTGTTGGCTCGTATGCAATCCTGTACCACACCCTAGCAACCGGGTGGTGAGTTTTGCCACTGCAAGCACCACTTCACATTTTCCTCTGGAAATGTACATTCTAGTGTTGTGAATACTATTCTCCAAGACAAAACTTTGGCACGCTACTCCTCCCGCATTTTTTGTCGTAGACCCATGAATGAGGTGTCAAATCGACCGGCTCATTTAGGAGAGGTGTGCTATGACTTTTCTAAGCGATCGGTTGTACGATGTTGGTCTGGCGGGCGATAAATCGGCCGAAAAAAGTCCCATAGACTTAACATTGGCACCAAATTTGTGAGATCATATCTTTTGACCAGAAGGTCGTAGAAACTTGGGGTTGGGCTCTTTTGACTCGGCCTATCATGCAGCTAACAATTAGTGACATAATAACTTCATATTCATGCCCTAGCAACCACTTAGGGCAGCCTAGCAACCATAAAACAACATATTCAAGACATATCTCAGCTCCAGAAAATAGAAGAAATATGGATTTTGCCTTTTTTTGACTCAGACTGTCAACTAGTCTTTAAATATCATCTTATAAACTGTATAAGCACACCATAGCAACCATGTAGGGTACCCTAGTAACCACACAAACACACGAATAAGCCATATCTCAGCCCCAGAACATCATACACACATGATTGTTGGCTCGTATGCAATCCTGTACCACACCCTAGCAACCGGGTGGTGAGTTTTGCCACTGCAAGCACCACTTCACATTTTCGTCTGGAAATGTACAGTCTAGTGTTGTGAATACTATTCTCCAAGACAAAACTTTGGCACGCTACTCCTCCTGTATTTTTTGTCGTAGACCCATGAATAAGTTGTCAAATCGACCGGCTCATTTAGGAGAGGTGTGCTATGACTTTTCTTAGCGATCGGTTGTACGATGTTCATCTGGCGGGCGATAAATCGGCCGAAAAAAGTCCCATAGACTTAACATTGGCACCAAATTTGTGAGATCATATCTTTTGACCAGAAGGTCATAGAAACTTGGGGTTGGGCTCTTTTTACTTGGCCTATCATGCAGCCAACAAGTAGAGACATAATAACTTCATATTTATGCCCTAGCAACCACTTAGGGCAGCCTAGCAACCATAAATCAACATATTCAAGTAATTTCTCAGCTTCAGAAAATAGAAGAAACATGGATTTTGCCTTTTTTGACTTAGACTGTCAACTAGTCTTTAAATATCATCTCATACACTGTATAAGCACACCATAGCAACCATATAGAGTACCCCAGTAACCACCTGCACACATGAATAAGCCATATCTCAGCTGAATACGCCATATCTCATCACAAAATCATTGTAGAGACGTTTTTGGTGTCTCGTATGCAAAAATGTGCCACACTCTAGCAACCGAGCGAGCTTTTTGCCACTGCAAGCACCACTTCACATTTTCCTCTGGAAATGTACATTCTAGTGTTGTGAATACTATTCTCCAAGACAAAACTTTGGCACGCTACTCCTCCCGCATTTTTTGTCGTAGACCCATGAATGAGGTGTCAAATCGACCGGCTCATTTAGGAGAGGTGTGCTATGACTTTTCTAAGCGATCGGTTGTACGATGTTGGTCTGGCGGGCGATAAATCGGCCGAAAAAAGTCCCATAGACTTAACATTGGCACCAAATTTGTGAGATCATATCTTTTGACCAGAAGGTCGTAGAAACTTGGGGTTGGGCTCTTTTGACTCGGCCTATCATGCAGCTAACAATTAGTGACATAATAACTTCATATTCATGCCCTAGCAACCACTTAGGGCAGCCTAGCAACCATAAAACAACATATTCAAGACATATCTCAGCTCCAGAAAATAGAAGAAATATGGATTTTGCCTTTTTTTGACTCAGACTGTCAACTAGTCTTTAAATATCATCTTATAAACTGTATAAGCACACCATAGCAACCATGTAGGGTACCCTAGTAACCACACAAACACACGAATAAGCCATATCTCAGCCCCAGAACATCATACACACATGATTGTTGGCTCGTATGCAATCCTGTACCACACCCTAGCAACCGGGTGGTGAGTTTTGCCACTGCAAGCACCACTTCACATTTTCCTCTGGAAATGTACATTCTAGTTAGTGGTGCTTGCTGAAAGCAAGGCAACACTATTACTATTGTGTTTTTTGAGTCGGCCCAAAAGTTTGGCACGCTACTCCTCCCGCAGTTTTTGTCACACACCCATGAATGAGGTCTCAAAACGTGCGGAATATTCGGGAATGGTGTGCTATGACTTTTCTAAGCGATCGGGGGTACGATGTTCGCCCGAAGGGCGAACAAATTTCCCAAAAATCCCATAGACTTAACATTGCGACAAACTTTGACGACTCATAGCTCCGAGCGAGAATTTCACAGAAGCCTGCGATTCACCACATTTGAAGAGGCTGACAGGCTCTGTAAGAACATACCTCACAATGGGGTAAAAGTTGCACCCCTGGGGGGCAGGAGCTGCCCAAATTTTCCCCATTGACCCCCATGTTATTTATTATTCTTCTTCTTCTTCTTATTATTATTCTGGCCACTTTTTGGTTCGCTACTCCTCCCGCAAATTTTGTCACAGACCCATGGGTGAGGTGTCAAATCGACCGGCTCATTTAGGAGAGGTGTGCTATGACTTTTCTAAGAGATCGGGGGTACGATGGTCGCCCCAGGGGCGAAAAACGGCCGAAAAAAATCCCATAGACTTAACATTGCGAAAAATTTTGACGAGTCATAGCTCTGAGATCGGATTTCGCAGAAACCTGTGATTTACCACATTTGAAGAGGGTGACAGGCTCTGTAAGAAAATACCTCACATTGGGGTAAAAGTTGCACCCCTTGGGGGCAGGAGCTGCCCAAAATTTTGCCAAAATTCCCATAGACTTAACATTGCGAAAAAATTTGACGAGTCATAGCTCTGAGCGAGGATTTCGCAGAAACTTGCAATTTACCACATTTGAAGAGGCTGACAGGCTCTGTAAGAAAGTACCTCACAATGGGGTAAAAGTTGCACCCCTGAGGGGCAGGAGCTCCCCAAAAATTTTTCCCATTGAAAATTTCTAGTATAGCATTTTACTATTCCAGGAAAAAGTTTGGAGCACTCCTACGTCCACAGTTTTTGTCACAGACCCATGAATGAGGCATCAAATCGTGCGGCCTATTGAGGAGAAGCGTTCTATCACTTTTATCAGAGATCGGGGGTACGGTGTTCGCCCCAGGGGCGAACAAATTTCCAAAAAATCCCATAGACTTAACATTGAGACAAACTTTGACGACTCATAGCTCCGAACAACGATTTCGGAAAAACGTGTGATTTGCTACATTTGAAGAGGCTGGCAGGCTCTGTAAGAATATACCTCACAATGGGGTAAAAGTTGCACCCCTGGGGGGCAGGACCTGCCCAAACTTTTCCCCATTGACTTACTATGGTGAAGGACGTCCCATCAAATGCATGTGTTTTTCCTATTATGGTAAATTGCATAGGGATTTTGTATTGAACATAGCTCTGGATCACAGTGTCATAGAGACAAGGGGGCGGTCTCATTTTACTCAGACGACCAATCAGTCTCTCAGGATCATTGTGATGCTATCAAGCCACGCCCTAGCAACCATATAGAGCACCTTAGCAACAACTCCCATAGACTTCCATTGAAAGAGATCAAAGGGATATCTCCGGATAGAAGTGTCATAGAAACACAAGGGTGGTCTCGTTTGACTCGGGGTAGCAAACAGCCAATCATGAATCACCTCAACAATTTCTGGCCACACCCTAGCAACCATTATCGAGCACCTTAGCAACCAAATTTTAAAGAGGGATATCTTCCATTCTGAATGTCATACAGGCTTGGGAGTTGTATTATATCAATTATACTGACAAGCAGCCTTTGGAGATTCATGATTGGCAGCTGCCAAGCCACTCCCTAGCAACCAAAAAGAGTACCCTAGCAACCATTTTGCAAGGCCTACATCTCTGCATCAGAACATCGTATAGAGATGGGGGTTGGTTTATACATTCACATTGACTTTGGAGCTTCATGATTGGAAGCTACCAAGCCAGTCCCTAGCAACCAAACAGAGTACCCTAGCAACCGTTTTGCAAGACCTATATCTCTGCATCAAAACATCGTATAGAGATGGGGGTTGGTTTATCCATTCACATTGACTTTGGAGCTTCATGATTGGCAGCTGCCAAGCCACTCCCTAGCAACCAAACAGAGTACCCTAGCAACCATTTTGTAACAGCTATATCTCAGCATCAGAACATTGTATCGCGATGGGGGTTGGGTCTTTTGACTCATGCTAGCACATAGAAATTTCAAAATGCTAAACATGCTAGCTGTGAATAGCTACATGCTAATATTGATTAGCTAAGTGCTAAATCATGCCATGAACAATATAAAAACTCTATAATAACCATATGTGAACACTACCAACCACCTAGTAATACCATAGCAACTACCCAGAATACCCTAGCAACAACCTAACAACACCATAGCAACCACCCAGAACACCCTAGCAACCGCATAGCAACACCCTAGCAACCACCTAGAAACTATCCAGAACACCTTAGCAACACCCTAGCAACCACCCCAAACACCATAGCAACCACCTAGCAACACCTTAGCAACCACCCATAACACCCTAGCAACCGCCTAGCAACCATCCAGAACACCTTAGCAACCACCTAGCAACACCCTAGCAACCACCAAGAATACCCTAGCAACCACCTAGCAACACCCTAGCAACCACCCAGAACACCCTAGCAACCGCCTAGCAACACCCTGGCAACCATATAGAACACCCTAGCAACCACATAGCAACACCCTAGCAACCACCCAGAACACCCTAGCAACCACCTAGCAACACCCTGGCAACCATCTATAACACCCTAGCAACCACCTAGAACACCTTAGCAACCACCTAGCAACACCCTAGCAACAACTCAGAACACCCTAGCAACCACCTAGCAACACCATAGCAACCACCCAGAACACCCTAGCAACCGCCTAGCAACACCCTAGCAACCACACAGAACCCCCTAGCAACCACCTAGCAACACCCTAGCAACCACCCAGAACACCCTAGCAACCACCCATAACACCCTAGCAACCGAGCGAGCTTTTTGCCACTGCAAGCACCACTTCACATTTTCCTCTGGAAATGTACATTCTAGTGTTGTGAATACTATTCTCCAAGACAAAACTTTGGCACGCTACTCCTCCTGTATTTTTTGTCGTAGACCCATGAATAAGGTGTCAAATCGACCGGCTCATTTAGGAGAGGTGTGCTATGACTTTTCTTAGCGATCGGTTGTACGATGTTCATCTGGCGGGCGATAAATCGGCCGAAAAAAGTCCCATAGACTTAACATTGGCACCAAATTTGTGAGATCATATCTTTTGACCAGAAGGTCATAGAAACTTGGGGTTGGGCTCTTTTTACTTGGCCTATCATGCAGCCAACAAGTAGAGACATAATAACTTCATATTTATGCCCTAGCAACCACTTAGGGCAGCCTAGCAACCATAAATCAACATATTCAAGTAATTTCTCAGCTTCAGAAAATAGAAGAAACATGGATTTTGCCTTTTTTGACTTAGACTGTCAACTAGTCTTTAAATATCATCTCATACACTGTATAAGCACACCATAGCAACCATATAGAGTACCCCAGTAACCACCTGCACACATGAATAAGCCATATCTCAGCTGAATACGCCATATCTCATCACAAAATCATTGTAGAGACGTTTTTGGTGTCTCGTATGCAAAAATGTGCCACACTCTAGCAACCGAGCGAGCTTTTTGCCACTGCAAGCACCACTTCACATTTTCCTCTGGAAATGTACATTCTAGTTAGTGGTGCTTGCTGAAAGCAAGGCAACACTATTACTATTGTGTTTTTTGAGTCGGCCCAAAAGTTTGACGCGCTACTCCTCCCGCAGTTTTTGTCACACACCCATGAATGAGGTCTCAAATCGTGCTTAATATTCGGGAATGGTGTGCTATGACTTTTCTAAGCGATCGGGGGTACGATGTTCGCCCGAAGGGCGAACAAATTTCCCAAAAATCCCATAGACTTAACATTGCGACAAACTTTGACGACTCATAGCTCCGAGCGAGAATTTCACAGAAGCCTGCGATTCACCACATTTGAAGAGGCTGACAGGCTCTGTAAGAACATACCTCACAATGGGGTAAAAGTTGCACCCCTGGGGGGCAGGAGCTGCCCAAATATTCCCCCATTGACCCCCATGTTATTTATTAGTGGTGCTTGCTGAAAGCAAGGCAACACTATTACTATTGTGTTTTTTGAGTCGGCCCAAAAGTTTGGCACGCTACTCCTCCCGCAGTTTTTGTCACACACCCATGAATGAGGTCTCAAAACGTGCGGAATATTCGGGAATGGTGTGCTATGACTTTTCTAAGCGATCGGGGGTACGATGTTCGCCCGAAGGGCGAACAAATTTCCCAAAAATCCCATAGACTTAACATTGCGACAAACTTTGACGACTCATAGCTCCGAGCGAGAATTTCACAGAAGCCTGCGATTTACCACATTTGAAGAGGCTGACAGGCTCTGTAAGAACATACCTCACAATGGGGTAAAAGTTGCACCCCTGGGGGGCAGGAGCTGCCCAAATTTTCCCCCATTGACCCCCATGTTATTTAAAATTTCTAGTATAGCATTATACTATTCCAGGAAAAAGTTTGGCGCACTCCTACGTCCACAGTTTTTGTCACAGACCCATGAATGAGGCATCAAATCGTGCGGCCTATTGAAGAGAAGTGTCCTATCACTTTTATCAGAGATCGGGGGTACGGTGTTCGACCCAGGGGCGAACAAATTTCCAAAAAATCCCATAGACTTAACATTGAGACAAACTTTGACGACTCATAGCTCCGAACAACGATTTCGGAAAAACGTGTGATTTGCCACATTTGAAGAGGCTGGCAGCCTCTGTAAGAACATACCTCACAATGGGGTAAAAGTTGCACCACTGGGGGGCAGGAGCTACCCAAAATTTTCCCCATTGACTTACTATGGTGAAGGATGACCCATCAAATGCATGTGTTTTTCCTACTATGGTAAATTGCATAGGGATTTTGTATTGAACATAGCTCTGGATCATAGTGTCATAGAGACAAGGGGGCGGGCTCATTTTACTCAGACGACCAATCAGTCTCTCAGGATCATTGTGAAGCTATAAAGCCACGTCCTAGCAACCATATAGAGCACCTTAGCAACAACTCCCATAGACTTCCATTGAAAGAGATCAAAGGGATATCTCCGGATAGAAGTGTCATAGAAACACAAGGGTGGTCTCGTTTGACTCGGGGTAGCAAACAGCCAATTATGAATCACCTCAACAATTTCTGGCCACACCCTAGCAACCATTATCGAGCACCTTAGCAACCAAATTTTAAAGAGGGATATCTTCCATTCTGAATGTCATACAGGCTTGGGAGTTGTATTATATCAATTATACTGACAAGCAGCCTTTGGAGATTCATGATTGGCAGCTGCCAAGCAACTCCCTAGCAACCAAACAGAGTACCCTAGCAACCATTTTGCAAGATCTATATCTCTGCATCAAAACATCGTATAGAGATGGGGGTTGGTTTATACATTCACAATGACTTTGGAGCTTCATGATTGGCAGCTGCCAAGCCACTCCCTAGCAACCAAACTGAGTACCATAGCAACCATTTTGTAAGACCTATATCTCTGCATTAAAACATTCTATAGAAATGGGGGTAAGTTTATACATTCACTTTGACTTTGGAACTTCATGTTTGGCAGCTGCCAAGCCACTCCTTAGCAACCAAACAGAGTACCCTAGCAACCGTTTTGCAAGACCTATATCTCTGCATCAAAACATCATATAGAGATGGGGGTTGGCTCTTTTTACTCATGCTAGCAAACAGGACTTGCTACATGCTACACATGCTAGCAGTGAATAGCTACATGCTAATATTGATTAGCTAAGTGCTAAATCATGCCATGAACATTATAAAAACTCTATAGTAACCATATATGAACACTACCAACCACCTAGTAACACCATAGCAACCACCCAAAATACCATAGCAACCACCTAAAACACCCTAGCAACCACCTAGAAACACCATAGCAACCACCCAGAACACCATAGAAACCGCCTAGCAACCATCCAGAACACCTTAGCAACACCCTAGCAACCGCCTAGCAACCATCCAGAACACCCTAGCAACCACCTATCAAGACCCTAGCAACCACCCAGAACACCATAGCAACCACCTAGCAACACTCTAGCAACCACCAAGAAAACCCTAGCAACCACTCAGAACACCGTATTAACCACCCAGAACACCCTAGCAACCGGGTGGTGAGTTTTGCCACTGCAAGCACCACTTCACATTTTCCTCTGGAAATGTACATTCTAGTTAGTGGTGCTTGCTGAAAGCAAGGCAACACTATTACTATTGTGTTTTTTGAGTCGGCCCAAAAGTTTGGCACGCTACTCCTCCCGCAGTTTTTGTCACACACCCATGAATGAGGTCTCAAATCGTGCGGAATATTCGGGAATGGTGTGCTATGACTTTTCTAAGCGATCGGGGGTACGATGTTCGCCCGAAGGGCGAACAAATTTCCCAAAAATCCCATAGACTTAACATTGCGACAAACTTTGACGACTCATAGCTCCGAGCGAGGATTTCACAGAAGCCTGTGATTTACCACATTTGAAGAGGCTGACAGGCTCTGTAAGAACATACCTCACAATGGGGTAAAAGTTGCACCCCTGGGGGGCAGGAGCTACCCAAATTTTCCCCCATTGACCCCAATGTTATTTAAAATTTCTAGTATAGCATTATACTATTCCAGGAAAAAGTTTGGCGCACTCCTACGTCCACAGTTTTTGTCACAGACCCATGAATGAGGCATCAAATCGTGCGGCCTATTGAAGAGAAGTGTCCTATCACTTTTATCAGAGATCGGGGGTACGGTGTTCGACCCAGGGGTGAACAAATTTCCAAAAAATCCCATAGACTTAACATTGAGACAAACTTTGACGACTCATAGCTCCGAACAACGATTTCGGAAAAACGTGTGATTTGCCACATTTGAAGAGGCTGGCAGGCTCTGTAAGAACATACCTCACAATGGGGTAAAAGTTGCACCCCTGGGGGGCAGGAGCTACCCAAAATTTTCCCCATTGACTTACTATGGTGAAGGATGTCCCATCAAATGCATGTGTTTTTCCTACTATGGTAAATTGCATAGGGATTTTGCATTGAACATAGCTCTGGATCATAGTGTCATAGAGACAAGGGGGCGGGCTCATTTTACTCAGACGACCAATCAGTCTCTCAGGATCATTGTGAAGCTATCAAGCCACGCCCTAGCAACCATATAGAGCACCTTAGCAACAACTCCCATAGACTTCCATTGAAAGAGATCAAAGGGATATCTCCGGATATAAGTGTCATAGAAACACAAGGGTGGTCTCGTTTGACTCGGGGTAGCAAACAGCCAATCATGAATCACCTCAACAATTTCTGGCCACACCCTAGCAACCATTATCGAGCACCTTAGCAACCAAATTTTAAAGAGGGATATCTTCCATTCTGAATGTCATACAGGCTTGGGAGTTGTATTATATCAATTATACTGACAAGCAGCCTTTGGAGATTCATGATTGGCAGCTGCCAAGCCACTCCCTAGCAACCAAAAAGAGTACCCTAGCAACCATTTTGCAAGGCCTACATCTCTGCATCAGAACATCGTATAGAGATGGGGGTTGGTTTATACATTCACATTGACTTTGGAGCTTCATGATTGGAAGCTGCCAAGCCACTCCCTAGCAACCAAACAGAGTACCCTAGCAACCATTTTGTAACAGCTATATCTCAGCATCAGAACATTGTATCACGATGGGGGTTGGGTCTTTTGACTCATGCTAGCACATAGAACTTTCAAAATGCTAAACATGCTAGCTGTGAATAGCTACATGCTAATATTGATTAGCTAAGTGCTAAATCATGCCATGAACAATATAAAAACTCTATAATAACCATATGTGAACACTACCAACCACCTAGTAATACCATAGCAACTACCCAGAATACCCTAGCAACAACCTAACAACACCATAGCAACCACCCAGAACACCCTAGCAACCGCATAGCAACACCCTAGCAACCACCTAGAAACTATCCAGAACACCTTAGCAACACCCTAGCAACCACCTAGCAACACCCTAGCAACCACCCCAAACACCATAGCAACCACCTAGCAACACCTTAGCAACCACCCAGAACACCCTAGCAACCACCTAGCAACACCATAGCAACCACCGAGCAACACCCTAGCAACCGCCTAGCAACCATCCAGAACACCTTAGCAACACCCTAGCAACCACCTAGCAACACCCTAGCAACCACCCAGAACACCCTAGCAACCACCTTGCAATACCCTAGCAACCACCTAGCAACACCCTAGCAACCACCCAGAACACCCTAGCAACCGCCTAGCAACCACCTAGCAACACCTTAGCAACCACCGAGCAACACCCTAGCAACTTCCTAGCAACCTTCCAGAACACCTTAGAAACACCCTAGCAACCACCTAGCAACCATCCAGAACACCCTAACAACCGCCTACTAACAACCTAGCAACACCCTAGCAACCACCCAGAACACCCTAGCAACCACCTAGCAACACCTTAGCAACTACCCAGAACACATTGGCAACCACCCATAATACCCTAGCAACTGCATAGCAACCACCCAGAATACCCTGACAACCAACTAGCAACCACCCAGAACACCCTAGCAACTGGGTGGTGAGTTTTGCCACTGCAAGCACCACTTCACATTTTCGTCTGGAAATGTACGTTCTAGTTAGTGGTGCTTGCAAAGCAACACTATTGTTATCCTGCATACTTATTATTATTCCGCTACTTCTTCTTCTTATTCCGTACAAATTTCGGCGCGCTACTCCTCCCGCAGCTTTTGTCACAGACCCATAAGAGAGGTGTCAAAACGTGCGGCTTGTTCGGGAATGGTGTGCTATGACTTTTCTAAGAGATCGGGTGTACGATGTTCGCACAGCGGACGAAAAAGCGGCCAAAAATGTCCCAAGTCATTTCCTATGGGGAATTTTCAAAAATTCTAATCCCAACTGTCACTTTCTCACAGACACAAAAAGGGGCCTGACAGCCCTATTTTGACAGCTATTTCAGCCATTAAAACTTTAAAATGTTGAGAAATTTGTCAGCTATTAAAGTTGTATTCAACTTTTTGATATCTATTATACTTTTTTCACAATCTCTACTTTAGTCTCATGATGTTTTTCAAGCCGTTTCTGAAATTATAATGGGAGTGAATGAGAGAGACTGTTCAGAGCTAGAGCACGTGATGTCATAAGCTAGAGTGAGCCAGCTTGAAAACTAATGCTAAAAAATAATTTTTAAATCGCTGGCCTGGCCACAATCTTCACTCTTTGGCCATGAAAATATACTTAAAACGTAGGTATTTTTGTTGTGGTTCCTCTCGTGTGTTTAGTAAATCCCTCGGACTTATAGTTTTTTCTCTGTGTCCTTCCAAACGACAGGAGTGACAGACTATCCTCCATTGGCAGCAATTATAAATTCAGGTCAAACTTTAGTAATCAGAGCATTACGGACCAGTTTTTTAACTTGCCAAAGTGGTCCCTTTTTTCAACTCTATCCACACAAAAAATACATCACAGCGTTCACAAAGGCCTTGTCTCGCTCACGGTCAGGTCATTTCGCTGATACAACCTATAGTTTTGTCTCTAGGGAGGTTTGTTCGAGGCCAAGTATCAGCGATTTTGACTAAACATTGGGGGATTTTCAAAAATTCAAATCCCAACTGTCACTTTCTCACAGACACAAAAGGGCCTGACAGCCCTGCTGTAGGGCAGACGTCTCTCTCTCCCTAGGAGGATTTATTTTATCAGGCAACCAATAAATAATGGCCTAAAATCTTCATGGTCACACCATAGCAACCAGTTACAGCACCCTAGCAACCGTGGGCGATAGGCACGAGGCCGCAGGCCTCGTGCCATACTAAATAACTCTATAAAAACTCTATAAAAACTAATTTTTGAGACTAAATAGTAATCATCTGTTAAAAAATACACGCCGACATCACAGACCCCTGATTGAGGCGTTAAATTTTGCGGATTATTGAGGAGAGGTGTGCTGTGACTTTTCGTAGCGATCGGGGGTACGGTGTTCGCCCCAGGGGCAAATCATTGGGTAAAAAAGTCCCATAGACTTTTAGTGTTTTTCCTACTATGGTAATTTGCATAGGGATTTTGTATTGAACATAGCTCTGGATCACAGTGTCATAGAGACAAGGGGGCGGGCTCATTTTACTCAGACGACCAATCAGTCTCTCAGCATCATTGTGAAGCTATTAAGCCACGCCCTAGCAACCATTTAGAGCACCTTAGCAACAACTCCCATAGACTTCCATTAAAAGAGATCAAAGGGATATCTCAGGATATAAGTGTCATAGAAACATGAGGGTGGGCTCGTTTGACTTGGGCCAGCAAACAGCCAATCATGAATCACCTCAACAATTTCTGGCCATGCCCTAGCAACCATTGTAGAGCACCTTAGCAACCAAAATCCAAAGAGGGATATCTTCCATTCTGAATGTCATAGAGGCATGGGAGTTGGTTTATATCATTCATACTGACAAGCAGCCTTTGGAGTTTCATGATTGGCAGCTACCAAGCCACTCCCTAGCAACCAAACAGAGTACCCTAGCAACCATTTTGCAAGACTTTATCTCTGCATCAAAACATCGTATAGAGATGGGGGTTGGTTCATACATTCACATTGACTTTGGAGCTTCATGATTGGCAGCTGCCAAGCCACTCCCTAGCAACCAAACAGAGTACCCTAGCAACCATTTTGTAAGACCTACATCTCTGCAACAAAACATCGTATAGAGATGGGGGTTTGCCTTCTGTCAACTAGTGTTTAAATATAATCTCATACACTGTATAATCACACCATAGCAACCATATAGAGTACCCTAGTAACCACCTGAACACATGAATAAGCCATTTCTCCGCTGAATAAGCCATTTCTCATCACACAAACATTGTACAGACATGTTTGGTGTCTCGTATGCAATCATGTACCACACTCTAGCAACCGGGTGGTGAGTTTTGCCACTGCAAGCACCACTTCACATTTTCCTCTGGAAATGTACATTCTAGTGTTGTGAATACTATTCTCCAAGACAAAACTTTGGCACGCTACTCCTCCTGCATTTATTGTCGTAGATCCATGAATGTGGTGTCAAATCGACCCGGTCATTGAGGAGAGGTGTGCTATGACTTTTCTAAGCGATCGGTTGTACGATGTTCGTCTGGCGGGCGATAAATCGGACAGAAAAAGTCCCATAGACTTAACATTGGCACAAAATTGGTGAGATCATATCTTTTGAACAGAAGGTCATAGAGACATGGGGTTGGGCTCATTTTACTCGGCCTATCATGCAGCCAACAAGTAGAGACATAATAACTTCATATTTACGCCCTAGCAACCACTTAGGGCAGCCTAGCAACCATAAATCAACATATTCAAGTCATTTCTCAGCTTCAGAAAATAGAAGAAACATCGATTTTGCCTTTTTTGACTTAGACTGTCAACTAGTGTTTAAATATAATCTCATACACTGTATAATCACACCATAGCAACCATATAGAGTACCCTAGTAACCACCTGAACACATGAATAAGTCATTTCTCAGCTGAATAAGCCATTTCTCATCACACAAACATTTTACAGACATGTTTGGTGTCTCGTATGCAAAAATGTGCCACACTCTAGCAACCGAGCGAGCTTTTTGCCACTGCAAGCACCACTTCACATTTTCGTCTGGAAATGTACATTCTAGTGTTGTGAATACTATTCTCCAAGACAAAACTTTGGCACGCTACTCCTCCCGCATTTATTGTCGTAGATCCATGAATGTGGTGTCAAATCGACCCGGTCATTGAGGAGAGGTGTGCTATGACTTTTCTAAGCGATCGGTTGTACGATGTTCGTCTGGCGGGCGATAAATCGGCCGAAAAAAGTCCCATAGACTTAACATTGGCACCAAATTTGTGAGATCATATCTTTTGACCAGAAGGTCATAGAGACTTGGGGTTGGGCTCTTTTGACTTGGCCTATCATGTAGCTAACAATTAGTGACATACTAACTTCATATTCATGCCCTAGCAACCATTTAGGGCAGCCTAGCAACCATAAAACAACATGTTCAAGCCATATCTCAACTCCAGAAAATAGAAAAAAACATGGATTTTGCCTTTTTTGACTTAGACTGTCAACTAGTCTTTAAATATCATCTCATACACTGTATAATCACACCATAGCAACCATAAAGGGTACCCTAGTAACCCTACAAACACATGAATAAGCCACATCTCAGCACCAGAACATCGTACAGACATGGTTGTTGTATAATATGCAATTCTGTACCACACTCTAGCAACCGAGCGAGCTTTTTGCCACTGCAAGCACCACTTCACATTTTCCTCTGGAAATGTACATTCTAGTGTTGTGAATACTATTCTCCAAGACAAAACTTTGGCACGCTACTCCTCCCGCATTTTTTGTCACAGACACATTAATGAGGTGTCAAATCGACCAGCTCGTTAAGGAGAGGTGTGCTATGACTTTTCTAAAAGATCGGGTGTATGATGCTTGTCTAGCGGGCGATAAATCGGCCGAAAAATCTCCCATAGACTTAACATTGGCACCAAATTTGTTAGATCATATCTTTTGAATAGAAGGTCATAGAGACTTGGGGTTGGGCTCATTTGACTCGGCCTATCATACAGCCAACAAGTAGTGACATAGTAACTTAATATTCACGCCCTAGCAACCACTTAGGGCAGCCTAGCAACCATAAAACAACATATACAAGCCATATCTCAGCTCCAGAAAATAGAAGAAACATGGATTTTGCCTTTTTTTGACTCAGACTGTCAACTAGTCTTTAAATATCATCTTATAAACTGTATAAGCACACCATAGCAACCATGTAGGGTACCCTAGTAACCACACAAACACACGAATAAGCCATATCTCAGCCCCAGAACATCGTACACACATGATTGTTGGCTCGTATGCAATCCTGTACCACACCCTAGCAACCGGGTGGTGAGTTTTGCCACTGCAAGCACCACTTCACATTTTCCTCTGGAAATGTACATTCTAGTTAGTGGTGCTTGCTGAAAGCAAGGCAACACTATTACTATTGTGTTTTTTGAGTCGGCCCAAAAGTTTGGCACGCTACTCCTCCCGCAGTTTTTGTCACACACCCATGAATGAGGTCTCAAAACGTGCGGAATATCCGGGAATGGTGTGCTATGACTTTTCTAAGCGATCGGGGGTACGATGTTCGCCCGAAGGGCGAACAAATTTCCCAAAAATCCCATAGACTTAACATTGCGACAAACTTTGACGACTCATAGCTCCGAGCGAGGATTTCACAGAAGCCTGCGATTTACCACATTTGAAGAGGCTGACAGGCTCTGTAAGAACATACCTCACAATGGGGTAAAAGTTGCACCCCTGGGGGGCAGGAGCTGCCCAAATTTTCCCCCATTGACCCCCATGTTATTTATTATTCTTCTTCTTATTATTCTGGCCACTTTTTGGTTCGCTACTCCTCCCGCAGATTTTGTCACAGACCCATGGGTGAGGTGTCAAATCGACCGGCTCATTTAGGAGAGGTGTGCTATGACTTTTCTAAGAGATCGGGGGTACGATGTTCGCCCCAGGGGCGAAAAACGGCCAAAAAAAATCCCATAGACTTAACATGGCGAAAAAATTTGACGAGTCATAGCTCTGAGCGAGGATTTCGCAGAAACTTGCAATTTACCACATTTGAAGAGGCTGACAGGCTCTTTAAGAAAATACCTCACAATGGGGTAAAGGTTGCACCCCTGGGGGGCAGGAGCTCCCCGAATATTTTTCCCATTGAAATTTTCTAGTATAGCATTTTACTATTCCAGGAAAAAGTTTGGAGCACTCCTACGTCCACAGTTTTTGTCACAGACCCATGAATGAGGCATCAAATCGTGCGGCCTATTGAGGAGAAGTGTCAAATGAATTTTATAAGAGATCAGGGGTACGGTGCTCGCCCCAGGGGCGAACAAATTTCCAAAAAATCCCATAGACTTAACATTGAGACAAACTTTGACGACTCATAGCTCCGAACAACGATTTCGGAAAAATGTGTGACTTTCCACATTTGAAGAGGCTTGCAGGCTCTGTAAGAATATACCTCACAATGGGGTAAAAGTTGCACCCCTGGGGGGCAGGAGCTGCCCAAAGTTTTCCCCATTGACTTACTATGGTGAAGGACGTCCCATCAAATGCATGTGTTTTTCCTACTATGGTAAATTGCATAGGGATTTTGTATTGAACATAGCTCTGGATCACAGTGTCATAGAGACGAGGGGGCGGGCTCATTTTACTCAAACGACCAATCATTCTCTCAAGATCATTGTGAAGCTATTAAGCCACGCCCTAGCAACCATTTAGCACACCTTAGCAACAACTCCCATAGACTTCCATTAAAAAAGATCAAAGGGATATCTCAGGATATAAGTGTCATAGAAACATAAGGGTGGGCTCGTTTGATTTGGGCTGGCAAACAGCCAATCCTGAATCACCTCAACACTTACTGGCCACGCCCTAGCAACCATTATCGAGGACCTTAGCAACCAAATTTTAAAGAGGGATATCTTCCATTCTGAATGTCACAGAGGCATGGGAGTTGTATTATATCAATCAAACTGACAAGCAGCCTTTGGAGATTCATGATTGGCAGCTGCCAAGCCACTCCCTAGCAACCAAACAGAGTACCCTAGCAACCATTTTGCAAGGCCTACATCTCTGCATCAGAACATCGTATAGAGATGGGGGTTGGTTTATACATTCACTTTGACTTTGGAGCTTCATGATTGGCAGCTGCCAAGCCACTCCCTAGCAACCAAGCAGAGTACCCTAGCAACCATTTTGTAAGACCTATTTCTCTGCATTAAAACATTCTATAGAAATGGGGGTTGGTTTATACATTCACTTTGACTTTGGAGCTTCATGTTTGGCAGCTGCCAAGCCACTCCTTAGCAACCAAACACAGTACCCTAGCAACCGTTTTGCAAGACCTATATCTCTGCATCAAAACATCATATAGAGATGGGGTTTGGCTCTTTTTACTCATGCTAGCAAACAGGACTTGCTACATGCTACACATGCTAGCAGTGAATAGCTACATGCTAATATTGATTAGCTAAGTGTTAAATCATGCCATGAACATTATAAAAACTCTATAGTAACCATATATGAACACTACCAAACACTTAGTAACACCATAGCAACCACCCAAAATACCATAGCAACCACCTAAAACACCCTAGCAACCACCTAGCAACACCATAGCAACCACCCAGAACACCCTAGCAACCGCCTAGAAACACCCTAGCAACCGCCTAGCAACCATCCAGAACACCTTAGCAACACCCTAGCAACCACCTAGCAACACCCTAGCAACCACCCAGAATACCCTAGCAACCACCTAGCAACACCCTAGCAACCACCCAGAACACCCTAGAAACCACCTAGAACACCCTAGCAACCACCTAGAACACCCTAGCAACCACCCATAATACCCTATCAACCACCTATCAACACCCTAGCAACCGCCGAGCAACACCCTAGCAACCACCCATAACACCCTAGCAAACACCTAGCAACACCCTAGCAACCACCCAGAACACCCTAGCAACCACCTAGCAACACCCTAGCAACCACTCAGAACACCATAGAAACCACCCAGAACACCCTAGCAACCGGGTGGTGAGTTTTGCCACTGCAAGCACCACTTCACATTTTCCTCTGGAAATGTACATTCTAGTTAGTGGTGCTTGCTGAAAGCAAGGCAACACTATTACTATTGTGTTTTTTGAGCCGGCCCAAAAGTTTGACGCGCTACTCCTCCCGCAGTTTTTGTCACACACCCATGAATGAGGTCTCAAATCGTGCGGAATATTCGGGAATGGTGTGCTATGACTTTTCTAAGCGATCGGGGGTACGATGTTCGCCCGAAGGGCGAACAAATTTCCTAAAAATCCCATAGACTTAACATTGCGACAAACTTTGACGACTCATAGCTCCGAGCGAGAATTTCACAGAAGCCTGCGATTTACCACATTTGAAGAGGCTGACAGGCTCTGTAAGAACATACCACACAATGGGGTAAAAGTTGCACCCCTGGGGGGCAGGAGCTGCCCAAATTTTCCCCATTGACCCCCATGTTATTTATTATTCTTCTTCTTCTTCTTATTATTCTGGCCACTTTTTGGTTCGCTACTCCTCCCGCAGATTTTGTCACAGACCCATGGGTGAGGTGTCAAATCGACCGGCTCATTTAGGAGAGGTGTGCTATGACTTTTATAAGCGATCGGGGGTACGATGGTCGCCTCAGGGCCGAAAAACGGCCAAAAAAAATCCCATAGACTTAACATTACGACAAACTTTGACGAGTCATAGCTCTGAGATCGGATTTCGCAGAAACCTGTGATTTACCACATTTGAAGAGGGTGACAGGCTCTTTAAGAAAATACCTCACAATGGGGTAAAAGTTGCACCCCTTGGGGGCAGGAGCTCCCCAAATTTTTCCCATTGAAAATTTTCTAGTATAGCATTTTACTATTCCAGGAAAAAGTTTGGAGCACTCCTACGTCCACAGTTTTTGTCACAGACCCATGAATGAGGCATCAAATCGTGCGGCCTATTGAAGAGAAGAGTCCTATCACTTTTATCAGAGATCGGGGGTACGGTGTTCGACCCAGGGGCGAACAAATTTCCAAAAAATCCCATAGACTTAACATTGAGACAAACTTTGACGACTCGTAGCTCCAAACAAGGATTTCGGACAAATGTGAGATTTGCCACATTTGAAGAGGCTGGCAGGCTCTTTAAGAACATACCACACAATGGGGTAAAAGTTGCACCCCTGGGGGGCAGGAGCTGCCCAAAGTTTCCCCATTGACTTACTATGGTGAAGGACGTCCCATCAAATGCATGTGTTTTTCCTACTATGGTAAATTGCATAGGGATTTTGTATTGAACATAGCTCTGGATCACAGTGTCATAGAGACAAGGGGGCGGGCTCATTTTACTCAGACGACCAATCAGTCTCTCAGGATCATTATGAAGCTATTAAGCCACGCCCTAGCAACCATTTAGAGCACATTAGCAACAACTCCCATAGACTTCCATTGAAATAGATCAAAGGGATATCTCAGGATATAAGTGTCATAGAAACATGAGGGTGGGCTCGTTTGACTTGGGCCAGCAAACAGCCAATCCTGAATCACCTCAACACTTACTGGCAACGCCCTAGCAACCATTGTAGAGCACCTTAGCAACCAAAATCCAAAGAGGGATATCTTCCATTCTGAATGTCATAGAGGCATGGGAGTTGGTTTATATCATTCATACTGACAAACAGCCTTTAGAGTTTCATGATTGGCAGCTACCAAGCCACTACCTAGCAACCAAACAGAGTACCCTAGCAACCATTTTGCAAGACTTTATCTCTGCATCAAAACATCGTATAGAGATGGGGGTTGGTTCATACATTCACATTGACTTTGGGGCTTCATGATTGGCAGCTGCTGAGCCACTCCCTAGCAACCAAACAGAGTACACTAGCAACCATTTTGTAAGACCTACATCTCTGCATCAAAACATCGTATAGAGATGGGGGTTGGCTCTTTTTACTCATGCTAGCAAACATGACTTGCTACATGCTACACATGCTAGCAGAGAATAGCTACATGCTAATATTGATTAGCTAAGTGCTAAATCATGCCAAGAAAATGCTACAAACTTCATAGTAACCATCTGTGACAACTACCAACCTCCTAGCAACAACCTAGCAACCACCCAGAACACGTTAGCAACACCCTAGCAACCACCCAGAATACCCTAGCAACTGCCTAACAACACCATAGCAACCACCCAGAACACCCTAGCAACCACCAAGAACACCCTAGCAACCACCCAGAATACCCTAGCAACCGCCCATCAACACCATAGCAACCACCCATAACACCCTAGCAACCACCTAGCAACACCATAGCAACCACTCAGAACACCCTAGCAACTGCCTAGCAACACCCTAGCAACCACCGAGAACACCCTAGCAACCGCCTAGCAACACCCTAGCAACCACCCAAAACACCCTAGCAACCACCTAGCAACACCCTAGCAACCACCCAGAACACCCTAGCAACCACCTAGCAACACCCTAGCAACCACCCAGAATACCCTAGCAACCACATAGCAACCACCTAGCAACACCCAGAACAACTTAGCAACCAACAATAATACCCTAGCAACCACCCAGAAAACCATAGCAACCAGCCATAACACCCTAGCAACCGGGTGGTGAGTTTTGCCACTGCAAGCACCACTTCACATTTTCCTCTGGAAATGTACATTCTAGTGTTGTGAATACTATTCTCCAAGACAAAACTTTGGCACGCTACTCCTCCCGCATTTTTTGTCACAGACACATTAATAAGGTGTCAAATCGACCAGCTCGTTAAGGAGAGGTGTGCTATGACTTTTCTAAGAGATCGGGCGTACGATGCTTGTCTAGCGGGCAATAAATCGGCCGAAAAATCTCCCATAGACTTAACATTGGAACCAAATTTGTGAGATCATATCTTTTGAATAGAAGGTCATAGAGACTTGGGGTTGGGCTCATTTGACTCGGCCTATCATACAGCCAACAAGTAGTGACATAGTAACTTAATATTCACGCCCTAGCAACCACTTAGGGCAGCCTAGCAACCATAAAACAACATATACAAGCCATATCTCAGCTCCAGAAAATAGAAGAAACATGGATTTTGCCTTTTTTTGACTCAGACTGTCAACTAGTCTTTAAATATTAACTCATAAACTGTATAATCACACCATAGCAACCATATAGGGTACCCCAGTAACCCTACAAACACATGAATAAGACATGTCTCAGCTGAATAAACCATTTATCATCACAAAAACATCATACAGACGTGTTTGGTGTCTCGTATGCAAAAATGTGCCACACTCTAGCAACCGAGCGAGCTTTTTGCCACTGCAAGCACCACTTCACATTTTCCTCTGGAAATGTACATTCTAGTGTTGTGAATACTATTCTCCAAGACAAAACTTTGGCACGCTACTCCTCCCGCATTTTTTGTCACAGACACATGAATGAGGTGTCAAATCGACCAGCTCGTTAAGGAGAGGTGTGCTATGACTTTTCTAAGCAATCGGTTGTACGATGTTCGTCTGGCGGGCGATAAATCGGACAGAAAAAGTCCCATAGACTTAACATTGGCACAAAATTGGTGAGATCATATCTTTTGAACAGAAGGTCATAGAGACATGGGGTTGGGCTCATTTTACTCGGCCTATCATGCAGCCAAGAAGTAGAGACATAATAACTTCATATTTACGCCCTAGCAACCACTTAGGGCAGCCTAGCAACCATAAATCAACATATTCAAGTCATTTCTCAGCTTCAGAAAATAGAAGAAACATGGATTTTGCCTTTTTTGATTTAGACTGTCAACTAGTGTTTAAATATAATCTCATACACTGTATAATCACACCATAGCAACCATATAGAGTACCCTAGTAACCACCTGAACACATGAATAAGCCATTTCTCAGCTGAATAAACAATTTATCGTCACAAAAACATCGTACAGACGTGTTTGGTGTCTCGTATGCAAAAATGTGCCACACTCTAGCAACCGAGCGAGCTTTTTGCCACTGCAAGCACCACTTCACATTTTCCTCTGGAAATGTACATTCTAGTGTTGTGAATACTATTCTCCAAGACAAAACTTTGGCACGCTACTCCTCCCGCATTTATTGTCGTAGATCCATGAATGTGGTGTCAAATCGACCCGGTCATTAAGGAGAGGTGTGCTATGACTTTTCTAAGCGATCGGTTGTACGATGTTCGTCTGGCGGGCAATAAATCGGACAGAAAAAGTCCCATAGACTTAACATTGGCACAAAATTGGTGAGATCATATCTTTTGAACAGAAGGTCATAGAGACTTGGGGTTGGGCTCATTTGACTCGGCCTATCATGCAGCCAACAAGTAGTGACACAGTAACTTCATATTTACGCCCTAGCAACCACTTAGGGCAGCCTAGCAACCATAAAACAACATATTCAAGCCATATCTCAGCTCCAGAAAATAGAAGAAACATGGATTTTGCCTTTTTTTGACTCAGACTGTCAACTAGTCTTTAAATATTAACTCATAAACTGTATAATCACACCATAGCAACCATATAGGGTACCCTAGTAACCCTACAAACACATGAATAAGCCACATCTCAGCACCAGAACATCGTACAGACATGGTTGTTGTCTCATATGCAATTCTGTACCACACTCTAGCAACCGAGCGAGCTTTTTGCCACTGCAAGCACCACTTCACATTTTCCTCTGGAAATGTACATTCTAGTGTTGTGAATACTATTCTCCAAGACAAAACTTTGGCACGCTACTCCTCCCGCATTTTTTGTCACAGACACATGAATGAGGTGTCAAATCGACCAGCTCGTTAAGGAGAGGTGTGCTATGACTTTTCTAAGCAATCGGTTGTACGATGTTCGTCTGGCGGGCGATAAATCGGCCGAAAAAAGTCCCATAGACTTAACATTGGCACCAAATTTGTGAGATCATATCTTTTGAATAGAAGGTCATAGAGACTTGGGGTTGGGCTCTATTGACTCGGCCTATCATGCAGCTAACAATTAGTGACATAATAACTTCATATTCATGCCCTAGCAACCACTTAGGGCAGCCTAGCAACCATAAAACAACATATAAAAGACATATCTCAGCTCCAGAAAATAGAAGAAACATGGATTTTGCCTTTTTTGACTCAGACTGTCAACTAGTCTTTAAATATCATCTTATAAACTGTATAATCACACCATAGCAACCATGTAGGGTACCCTAGTAACCACACAAACACACGAATAAGCCATATCTCAGCCCCAGAACATCGTACACACATGATTGTTGGCTCGTATGCAATTCTGTAACACACCCTAGCAACCGGGTGGTGAGTTTTGCCACTGCAAGCACCACTTCACATTTTCCTCTGGAAATGTACATTCTAGTGTTGTGAATACTATTCTCCAAGACAAAACTTTGGCACGCTACTCCTCCCGCATTTTTTGTCACAGACACATGAATGAGGTGTCAAATCGACCAGCTCGTTAAGGAGAGGTGTGCTATGACTTTTCTAAGCAATCGGTTGTACGATGTTCGTCTGGCGGGCGATAAATCGGCCGAAAAAAGTCCCATAGACTTAACATTGGCACCAAATTTGTGAGATCATATCTTTTGAATAGAAGGTCATAGAGACTTGGGGTTGGGCTCTATTGACTCGGCCTATCATGCAGCTAACAATTAGTGACATAATAACTTCATATTCATGCCCTAGCAACCACTTAGGGCAGCCTAGCAACCATAAAACAACATATAAAAGACATATCTCAGCTCCAGAAAATAGAAGAAACATGGATTTTGCCTTTTTTGACTCAGACTGTCAACTAGTCTTTAAATATCATCTTATAAACTGTATAATCACACCATAGCAACCATGTAGGGTACCCTAGTAACCACACAAACACACGAATAAGCCATATCTCAGCCCCAGAACATCGTACACACATGATTGTTGGCTCGTATGCAATTCTGTAACACACCCTAGCAACCGGGTGGTGAGTTTTGCCACTGCAAGCACCACTTCACATTTTCCTCTGGAAATGTACATTCTAGTGTTGTGAATACTATTCTCCAAGACAAAACTTTGGCACGCTACTCCTCCCGCATTTTTTGTCGTAGACCCATGAATGAGGTGTCAAATCGACCGGCTCATTTAGGAGAGGTGTGCTATGACTTTTCTAAGCGATCGGTTGTACGATGTTGGTCTGGCGGGCGATAAATCGGCCGAAAAAAGTCCCATAGACTTAACATTGGCACCAAATTTGTGAGATCATATCTTTTGACCAGAAGGTCGTAGAAACTTGGGGTTGGGCTCTTTTGACTCGGCCTATCATGCAGCTAACAATTAGTGACATAATAACTTCATATTCATGCCCTAGCAACCACTTAGGGCAGCCTAGCAACCATAAAACAACATATTCAAGACATATCTCAGCTCCAGAAAATAGAAGAAATATGGATTTTGCCTTTTTTTGACTCAGACTGTCAACTAGTCTTTAAATATCATCTTATAAACTGTATAAGCACACCATAGCAACCATGTAGGGTACCCTAGTAACCACACAAACACACGAATAAGCCATATCTCAGCCCCAGAACATCATACACACATGATTGTTGGCTCGTATGCAATCCTGTACCACACCCTAGCAACCGGGTGGTGAGTTTTGCCACTGCAAGCACCACTTCACATTTTCCTCTGGAAATGTACATTCTAGTGTTGTGAATACTATTCTCCAAGACAAAACTTTGGCACGCTACTCCTCCCGCATTTTTTGTCACAGACACATGAATGAGGTGTCAAATCGACCGGCTTGTTAAGGAGAGGTGTGCTATGACTTTTCTAAGAGATCGGGTGTACGATGCTTGTCTAGCGGGCGATAAATCGGCCGAAAAATCTCCCATAGACTTAACATTTGCACCAAATTTGTTAGATCATATCTTTTGAATAGAAGGTCATAGAGACTTGGGGTTGGGCTCATTTGACTCGGCCTATCATACAGCCAACAAGTAGAGACATAATAACTTCATATTTACGCCCTAGCAACCACTTAGGGCAGCCTAGCAACCATAAATCAACATATTCAAGTCATTTCTCAGCTTCAGAAAATAGAAGAAACATCGATTTTGCCTTTTTTGACTTAGACTGTCAACTAGTCTTTAAATATAATCTCGTGAACTGTATAATCACACCATAGCAACCATATAGGGTACCCTAGTAACCCTACAAACACATGAATAAGCCACATCTCAGCACCAGAACATCGTACAGACATCGTTGTTGTCTCATATGCAATTCTGTACCACACTCTAGCAACCGAGCGAGCTTTTTGCCACTGCAAGCACCACTTCACATTTTCCTCTGGAAATGTACATTCTAGTTATTCTTCTTCTTCTTCTTATTATTCTGGCCACTTTTTGGTTCGCTACTCCTCCCGCAGATTTTGTCACAGACCCATGGGTGAGGTGTCAAATCGACCGGCTCATTTAGGAGAGGTGTGCTATGACTTTTCTAAGCGATCGGGGGTACGATGGTCGCCTCAGGGCCGAAAAACGGCCAAAAAAAATCCCATAGACTTAACATTACGACAAACTTTGACGAGTCATAGCTCTGAGATCGGATTTCGCAGAAACCTGTGATTTACCACATTTGAAGAGGGTGACAGGTTCTTTAAGAAAATACCTCACAATGGGGTAAAAGTTGCACCCCTTGGGGGCAGGAGCTCCCCAAATTTTTCCCATTGAAAATTTTCTAGTATAGCATTTTACTATTCCAGGAAAAAGTTTGGAGCACTCCTACGTCCACAGTTTTTGTCACAGACCCATGAATGAGGCATCAAATCGTGCGGCCTATTGAGGAGAAGTGTCCTATCACTTTTATCAGAGATCGGGGGTACGGTGTTCGACCCAGGGGCGAACAAATTTCCAAAAAATCCCATAGACTTAACATTGAGACAAACTTTGATGACTCGTAGCTCCAAACAAGGATTTCGGACAAACGTGAGATTTGCCACATTTGAAGAGGCTGGCAGGCTCTTTAAGAACATACCACACAATGGGGTAAAAGTTGTACCCCTGGGGGGCAGGAGCTGCCCAAAGTTTCCCCATTGACTTACTATGGTGAAGGACGTCCCATCAAATGCATGTGTTTTTCCTACTATGGTAAATTGCATAGGGATTTTGTATTGAACATAGCTCTGGATCACAGTGTCATAGAGACAAGGGGGCGGGCTCATTTTACTCAGACGACCAATCAGTCTCTCAGGATCATTGTGAAGCTATTAAGCCACGCCCTAGCAACCATTTAGAGCACCTTAGCAACAACTCCCATAGACTTCCATTAAAAGAGATCAAAGGGATATCTCAGGATATAAGTGTCATAGAAACATGAGGGTGGGCTCGTTTGACTTGGGCCAGCAAACAGCCAATCATGAAACACCTCAACAATTTCTGGCCATGCCCTAGCAACCATTATCGAGCACCTTAGCAACCAAAATCCAAAGTGGCATATCTCCCATTCTGAATGTCATAGAGGCATGGGAGTTGGTTTATATCATTCATACTGACAAGCAGCCTTTGGAGTTTCATGATTGACAGCTACCAAGCCACTCCCTAGCAACCAAATAGAGTACCCTAGCAACCATTTTGCAAGACTTTATCTCTGCATCAAAACATCGTATAGAGATGGGGGTTGGTTTATACATTCACATTGACTTTGGAGCTTCATGATTGGCAGCTGCCAAGCCACTCCCTAGCAACCAAACAGAGTACCCTAGCAACCGTTTTTCAAGACCCATATCTCTGCATCAAAACATCGTATAGAGATGGGGTTCGGCTCTTTTTACTCATGTTAGCAAACATGACTTGTTACATGCTACACATGCTAGCAGTGAATAGCTACATGCTAATATTGATTAGCTAAGTGCTAAATCATGCCATGAATGTTATAAAAACTCTATAGTAACCATATGTGAACACTACCAACCACCTAGTAACACCATAGCAACCACCCAGAATACCATAGCAACCACCTAGCAACACCCTAGCAACCACCAAGAATACCCTAGCAACCACCTAGCAACACCCTAGCAACCACACAGAACACCCTAGCAACCGCCTAGCAACACCCTAGCAACCAACCAGAACACCTAGCAACACCCTAGCAACCACCCAGATCACCCTAGCAACCACCTACCAATACCCTAGCAACCATCTATAACACCCTAGCAACCACCCAGAACACCCTAGCAACCGCCTAGCAACACCCTGGCAACCATATAGAACACCCTAGAAACCACATAGCAACACCCTAGCAACCACCCAGAACACCCTAGTAACCACCTAGCAACACCCTGGCAACCATCTATAACACCCTAGCAACCACCTAGAACACCTTAGCAACCACCTAGCAACACCCTAGCAACCACTCAGAACACCCTAGCAACCACCTAGCAACACCATAGCAACCACCCAGAACACCCTAGCAACCGCCTAGCAACACCCTAGCAACCACACAGAACACCCTAGCAACCACCTAGCAACACCCTAGCAACCACCCAGAACACCCTAGCAACCGAGCGAGCTTTTTGCCACTGCAAGCACCACTTCACATTTTCCTCTGGAAATGTACATTCTAGTTAGTGGTGCTTGCAAAGCAACACTATTGTTATCCTGCATACTTATTATTCTTTTTCTTATTCTTATTATTCCGGACACTTCTTCGGCACGCTACTCCTCCCGCAGCTTTTGTCACAGACTCATGAGAGTGGTGTCAAATCGACCGGCTCGTTTAGGAGAGGTGTGCTATGACTTTTCTAAGAGATCGGGGGTACGATGGTCGCCCCAGGGGCGAAAAACGGCCAAAAAAAATCCCATAGACTTAACATTGCGAAAAACTTTGACGGGTCATAGCTCTGAGCGAGGATTTCGTAGAAATCTGTGATTTACCACATTTGAAGAGGCTGACAGGCTCTGTAAGAAAATACCACACAATGGGGTAAAAGTTGCACCCCTGGGGGGCAGGAGCTGCCCAAAGTTTTCCCCATTGACTTACTATGGTGAAGGACGTCCCATCAAATGCATGTGTTTTTCCTACTATGGTAAATTGCATAGGGATTTTGTATTGAACATAGCTCTGGATCACAGTGTCATAGAGACAAGGGGGCGGGCTCATTTTACTCAGACGACCAATCAGTCTCTCAGGATCATTGTGATGCTATCAAGCCACGCCCTAGCAACCATATAGAGCACCTTAGCAACAACTCCCATAGGCTTCCATTGAAAGAGATCAAAGGGATATCTCCGGATAGAAGTGTCATAGAAACACAAGGGTGGTCTCGTTTGACTCGGGGTAGCAAACAGCGAATCATGAATCACCTCAACAATTTCTGGCCACACCCTAGCAACCATTATCGAGCACCTTAGCAACCAAATTTTAAAGAGGGATATCTTCCATTGTGAATGTCATACAGGCTTGGGAGTTGTATTATATCAATTACACTGACAAGCAGCCTTTGGAGATTCATGATTGGCAGCTGCCAAGCCACTCCCTAGCAACCAAAAAGAGTACCCTAGCAACCATTTTGCAAGGCCTACATCTCTGCATCAGAACATCGTATAGAGATGGGGGTTGGTTTATACATTCACATTGACTTTGGAGCTTCATGATTGGAAGCTGCCAAGCCACTCCCTAGCAACCAAACAGAGTACCCTAGCAACCGTTTTGCAAGACCTATATCTCTGCATCAAAACATCGTATAGAGATGGGGGTTGGTTTATCCATTCACATTGACTTTGGAGCTTCATGATTGGCAGCTGCCAAGCCACTCCCTAGCAACCAAACAGAGTACCCTAGCAACCATTTTGTAACAGCTATATCTCAGCATCAGAACATTGTATCGCGATGGGGGTTGGGTCTTTTGACTCATGCTAGCACATAAAACTTTCAAAATGTTAAACATGCTAGCTGTGAATAGCTACATGCTAATATTGATTAGCTAAGTGCTAAATCATGCCATGAACATTATAAAAACTCTATAGTAACCATATGTGAACAATACCAACCACCTAGTAACACCATAGCAACCACCCAGAACACCCTAGCAACCACCTAGCAACACCATAGCAACCAACCAGAACACCCTAGCAACCGCCTAGCAACACCCTAGCAACCGCCTAGCAACCATCCAGAACACCTTAGCAACACCCTAGCAACCACCTAGCAACACCTTAGCAACCACCTAGCAACACCCTAGAAACCACCCAGAACACCCTAGCAACCGCCTAGCAACACCCTAGCAACCACCTAGAACATCCTAGCAACCACCTAGCAACACCCTAGCAACAACCCAGGACACCCTAGCAACCACCCAGAACACCCTAGCAACCACCTAGAAACACCCTAGCAACCATCCAGAACACCTTAGCAACACCCTAGCAACCACCTAGCAACACCTTAGCAACCACCCAGAACACCCTAACAACCACCTAGCAACACCCTAGCAACCACCCAGAACACCCTAGCAACCAGCTAGCAACACCAAAGCAACCACCCATAACACCCTAGCAACCACCCAGAACACCGAAGCAACCACCCAGAACACCCTAGCAACCGGGTGGTGAGTTTTGCCACTGCAAGCACCACTTCACATTTTCCTCTGGAAATGTACATTCTAGTTAGTGGTGCTTGCAAAGCAACACTATTGTTATCCTGCATACTTATTATTATTCTTTTTATTCTGGACACTTTTTTGGCACGCTACTCCTCCCGCAGCTTTCGTCACAGACCCATGGGTGAGGTGTCAAATCGACCGGCTCATTTAGGAGAGGTGTGCTATGACTTTTCTAAGAGATCGGGTGTACGATGTTCGCACAGCGGACGAAAAAGCGGCCAAAAAATCCCAATGACTTTCCTATGGGGAATTTTCAAAAATTCTAATCCCAACTGTCACTTTCTCACAGACACAAAAAGGGCCTGAGAGCCCTATTTTGACAGCTATTTCACCCATTAAAACTTTAAAATGTTGAGAAATTTGTCAGCTATTAAAGTTGTATTCAACTTTTTGATATCTATTATACTTTTTTCACAATCTCTACTTTAGTCTCATGATGTTTTTCAAGCCGTTTCTGAAATTATAATGGGAGTGAATGAGAGAGACTGTTCAGAGCTAGAGCACGTGATGTCATAAGCTAGAGTGAGCCAGCTTGAAAACTAATGCTAAAAAACTATTTTTAAATCGCTGGCCTGGCCACAATCTTCACTCTTTGGCCATGAAATTATACTTAAAACGTAGGTATTTTTGTTGTGCTTCCTCTCGTGTGTTTAGTAAATCCCTCGGACTTATAGTTTTTTCTCTGTGTCCTTCCAAACCACAGGAGTGACAGACATTCCTCCATTGGCAGCAATTATAAATTCAGGTCAAACTTTAGTAATCAGAGCATTATAGACCAGTTTTTTAACTTGCCAAAGTGGTCCCTTTTTTCAACTCTATCCACACAAAAAATACATCACAGCGTTCACAAAGGCCTTGTCTCGCTCACGGTCAGGTCATTTTGCTGATACAACCTATAGTTTTGTCTCTAGGGAGGTTTGTTCGAGGCCAAGTATCAGCGATTTTGACTAAACATTGGGGAATTTTCAAAAATTCAAATCCCAACTGTCACTTTCTCACAGACACAAAAGGGCCTGACAGCCCTGCTGTAGGGCAGACCTCTCTCTCTCCCTAGGAGGATTTAATTTATCAAGCAGCCAGTAAGTAATGGCCTAAAATCTTCATAGCCACACCATAGCAACCGGTTAAAGCACCCTAGCAACCGTGGGCAATAGGCACGAGGCCGCAGGCCTCGTGCCATACTAAATAACTCTATAAAAACTCTATAAAAACTAATTTTAGAGACTAAATAGTAATCATCTGTTAAAAAATACACGCCGACATCACAGCCCCCTGATTGAGGCGTCAAATTTTGCGGATTATTGAGGAGAGGTGTGCTGTGACTTTTCGTAGCGATCGGGGGTACGGTGTTCGCCCCAGGGGCAAATCATTGGGTAAAAAAGTCCCATAGACTTAACATTGACACAAAATTTGTGAGATCATATCTTTTGACCAGAAGGTCATAGAGACTTGGGGTTGGGCTCTTTTGACTCGGTCTATCATGCAGCCAACAAGTAGTGACATAATAACTTCATATTCACGACCTAGCAACCACTTAGGGCAGCCTAGCAACCGTAAAACAACATATTCAAGCCATATCTCAGCTACAGAAAATAGAAGAAACATGGATTTTGACTTTTTTGACTTAGACTGTCAACTAGTCTTTAAATATAATCTCATACACGGTATAAGCACACCATAGCAACCATATAGAGTACCCTAGTAACCACCTAAAGACATGAATAAGCCATATCTCAGCTCCACAAAATAGAAGAAACATGGATTTTGACTTTTTTGACTCAGACTGTCAACTAGTCTTTAAATATTATCTCATAAACTGTATAATCACACCATAGCAACCATATAGGGTACCCTAGTAACCATACAAACACATAAATGAGCCATATCTCAGCTGAATAAGCCACATCTCAGCACCAGAACATCGTAGAGACATGGTTGTTGGCTCGTATGCAATCATGTGCCACACTCTAGCAACCGAGCGAGCTTTTTGCCACTGCAAGCACCACTTCACATTTTCCTCTGGAAATGTACATTCTAGTTAGTGGTGCTTGCTGAAAGCAAGGCAACACTATTACTATTGTGTTTTTTGAGCCGGCCCAAAAGTTTGACGCGCTACTCCTCACGCAGTTTTTGTCACACACCCATGAATGAGGTCTCAAAACGTGCGGAATATTCGGGAATGGTGTGCTATGACTTTTCTAAGCGATCGGGGGTACGATGTTCGCCCGAAGGGCGAACAAATTTCCCAAAAATCCCATAGACTTAACATTGCGACAAACTTTGACGACTCATAGCTCCGAGCGAGAATTTCACAGAAGCCTGCGATTTACCACATTTGAAGAGGCTGACAGGCTCTGTAAGAACATACCTCACAATGGGGTAAAAGTTGCACCCCTGGGGGGCAGGAGCTGCCCAAATATTCCCCCATTGACCCCCATGTTATTTATTATTCTTCTTCTTATTATTATTCTGGCCACTTTTTGGTTCGCTACTCCTCCCGCAGATTTTGTCACAGACCCATGGGTGAGGTGTCAAATCGACCGGCTTATTTAGGAGAGGTGTGCTATGACTTTTCTAAGCGATCGGGGGTACGATGTTCGCCCCAGGGGCGAAAAACGGCCAAAAAAAATCCCATAGACTTAACATGGCGAAAAAATTTGACGAGTCATAGCTCTGAGCGAGGATTTCGCAGAAACTTGCAATTTACCACATTTGAAGAGGCTGACAGGCTCTGTAAGAAAATACCTCACAATGGGGTAAAAGTTGCACCCCTGGGGGGCAGGAGCTGCCCAAAATTTTGCCAAAATTCCCATTGAAAATTTTCTAGTATAGCATTTTACTATTCCAGGAAAAAGTTTGGAGCACTCCTACGTCCACAGTTTTTGTCACAGACCCATGAATGAGGCATCAAATCGTGCGGCCTATTGAGGAGAAGCGTCCTATCACTTTTATCAGAGATCGGGGGTACGGTGTTCGCCCCAGGGGCGAACAAATTTCCAAAAAATCCCATAGACTTAACATTGAGACAAACTTTGACGACTCATAGCTCCGAACAACGATTTCGGAAAAACGTGTGATTTGCCACATTTGAAGAGGCTGGCAGGCTCTGTAAGAATATACCTCACAATGGGGTAAAAGTTGCACCCCTGGGGGGCAGGACCTGCCCAAACTTTTCCCCATTGACTTACAATGGTGATGGACGTCCCATCAAATGCATGTGTTTTTCCTACTATGGTAAATTGCATAGGGATTTTGTATTGAACATAGCTCTGGATCACAGTGTCATAGAGAGAAGGGGGCGGGCTCATTTTACTCAGACGACCAATCAGTCTCTCAGGATCATTGTGAAGCTATTAAGCCACGCCCTAGCAACCATTTAGAGCACCTTAGCAACAACTCCCATAGACTTCCATTAAAAAAGATCAAAGGGATATCTCAGGATATAAGTGTCATAGAAACATGAGGGTGGGCTCGTTTGACTTGGGCCAGCAAACAGCCAATCCTGAATCACCTCAACACTTACTGGCAACGCCCTAGCAACCATTGTAGAGCACCTTAGCAACCAAAATCCAAAGAGGGATATCTTCCATTCTGAATGTCATAGAGGTATGGGAGTTGGTTTATATCATTCATACTGACAAGCAGCCTGTGGAGTTTCATGATTGGCAGCTGCCAAGCCACTCCTTAGCAACCAAACAGAGTACCCTAGCAACCATTTTGCACGACCTATATCTCTGCATCAAAACATCGTATAGAGATGGGGGTTGGTTTATACATTCACATTGACTTTGGAGCTTCATGATTGGCAGCTGCCAAGCCAGTCCCTAGCAACCAAACAGAGTACCCTAGCAACCATTTTGTAAGACCTACATCTCTGCATCAAGACATCGTATAGAGATGGGAGTTGGCTCTTTTTTCTCATGCTAGCAAACATGACTTGCTACATGCTACACATGCTAGCAGAGAATAGCTACATGCTAATATTGATTAGCTAAGTGCTAAATCATGCCAAGAAAATGCTACAAATTTCATAGTAACCATCTGTGACAACTACCAACCACCTATACCAGAACATCCAAGCAACCTCCTAGCAACACCCTAGCAACCACCTAGCAACCACCCAGAACACGCTAGCAACACACTAGCAACCACCCAGAATACCATAGCAACCGCCTAGCAACCATCCAGAACACCTTAGCAACACCCTAGCAACCATCTAGCAACACCCTAGCAACCACCCAGAACACCCTAGCAACCACCTAGCAACACCCTAGCAACCACTCAGAACACCCTAGCAACCGCCTAGCAACACCATAGCAACCACCCAGAACACACTAGCAACCACACAGAACACCCTAGCAACCACCTAGCAACACCCTAGCAACCACCCAGAACACCCTAGCAACCAGCCAGAACACCCTAGCAACCGGGTGGTGAGTTTTGCCACTGCAAGCACCACTTCACATTTTCCTCTGGAAATGTACATTCTAGTGTTGTGAATACTATTCTCCAAGACAAAACTTTGGCACGCTACTCCTCCCGCATTTATTGTCGTAGATCCATGAATGTGGTGTCAAATCGACCCGGTCATTAAGGAGAGGTGTGCTATGACTTTTCTAAGCAATCGGTTGTACGATGTTCGTCTGGCGGGCGATAAATCGGACAGAAAAAGTCCCATAGACTTAACATTGGCACAAAATTGGTGAGATCATATCTTTTGAATAGAATGTCATAGAGACTTGGGGTTGGGCTCATTTGACTCGGCCTATCATACAGCCAACAAGTAGTGACATAGTAACTTCATATTCACGCCCTAGCAACCACTTAGGGCAGCCTAGCAACCATAAAACAACATATTCAAGCCATATCTCAGCTCCAGAAAATAGAAGAAACATGGATTTTGCCTTTTTTTGACTCAGACTGTCAACTAGTCTTTAAATATTAACTCATAAACTGTATAATCACACCATAGCAACCATATAGGGTACCCTAGTAACCCTACAAACACATGAATAAGCCACATCTCAGCACCAGTACATCGTACAGACATGGTTGTTGTCTCATATGCAATTCTGTACCACACTCTAGCAACCGAGCGAGCTTTTTGCCACTGCAAGCACCACTTCACATTTTCCTCTGGAAATGTACATTCTAGTGTTGTGAATACTATTCTCCAAGACAAAACTTTGGCACGCTACTCCTCCCGCATTTTTTGTCGTAGACCCATGAATGAGGTGTCAAATCGACCGGCTCATTTAGGAGAGGTGTGCTATGACTTTTCTAAGCGATCGGTTGTACGATGTTGGTCTGGCGGGCGATAAATCGGCCGAAAAAAGTCCCATAGACTTAACATTGGCACCAAATTTGTGAGATCATATCTTTTGACCAGAAGGTCGTAGAAACTTGGGGTTGGGCTCTTTTGACTCGGCCTATCATGCAGCTAACAATTAGTGACATAATAACTTCATATTCATGCCCTAGCAACCACTTAGGGCAGCCTAGCAACCATAAAACAACATATTCAAGACATATCTCAGCTCCAGAAAATAGAAGAAATATGGATTTTGCCTTTTTTTGACTCAGACTGTCAACTAGTCTTTAAATATCATCTTATAAACTGTATAAGCACACCATAGCAACCATGTAGGGTACCCTAGTAACCACACAAACACACGAATAAGCCATATCTCAGCCCCAGAACATCATACACACATGATTGTTGGCTCGTATGCAATCCTGTACCACACCCTAGCAACCGGGTGGTGAGTTTTGCCACTGCAAGCACCACTTCACATTTTCGTCTGGAAATGTACAGTCTAGTGTTGTGAATACTATTCTCCAAGACAAAACTTTGGCACGCTACTCCTCCTGTATTTTTTGTCGTAGACCCATGAATAAGGTGTCAAATCGACCGGCTCATTTAGGAGAGGTGTGCTATGACTTTTCTTAGCGATCGGTTGTACGATGTTCATCTGGCGGGCGATAAATCGGCCGAAAAAAGTCCCATAGACTTAACATTGGCACCAAATTTGTGAGATCATATCTTTTGACCAGAAGGTCATAGAAACTTGGGGTTGGGCTCTTTTTACTTGGCCTATCATGCAGCCAACAAGTAGAGACATAATAACTTCATATTTATGCCCTAGCAACCACTTAGGGCAGCCTAGCAACCATAAATCAACATATTCAAGTAATTTCTCAGCTTCAGAAAATAGAAGAAACATGGATTTTGCCTTTTTTGACTTAGACTGTCAACTAGTCTTTAAATATCATCTCATACACTGTATAAGCACACCATAGCAACCATATAGAGTACCCCAGTAACCACCTGCACACATGAATAAGCCATATCTCAGCTGAATACGCCATATCTCATCACAAAATCATTGTAGAGACGTTTTTGGTGTCTCGTATGCAAAAATGTGCCACACTCTAGCAACCGAGCGAGCTTTTTGCCACTGCAAGCACCACTTCACATTTTCCTCTGGAAATGTACATTCTAGTGTTGTGAATACTATTCTCCAAGACAAAACTTTGGCACGCTACTCCTCCCGCATTTTTTGTCACAGACACATGAATGAGGTGTCAAATCGACCGGCTTGTTAAGGAGAGGTGTGCTATGACTTTTCTAAGAGATCGGGTGTACGATGCTTGTCTAGCGGGCGATAAATCGGCCGAAAAATCTCCCATAGACTTAACATTTGCACCAAATTTGTTAGATCATATCTTTTGAATAGAAGGTCATAGAGACTTGGGGTTGGGCTCATTTGACTCGGCCTATCATACAGCCAACAAGTAGAGACATAATAACTTCATATTTACGCCCTAGCAACCACTTAGGGCAGCCTAGCAACCATAAATCAACATATTCAAGTCATTTCTCAGCTTCAGAAAATAGAAGAAACATCGATTTTGCCTTTTTTGACTTAGACTGTCAACTAGTCTTTAAATATAATCTCGTGAACTGTATAATCACACCATAGCAACCATATAGGGTACCCTAGTAACCCTACAAACACATGAATAAGCCACATCTCAGCACCAGAACATCGTACAGACATCGTTGTTGTCTCATATGCAATTCTGTACCACACTCTAGCAACCGAGCGAGCTTTTTGCCACTGCAAGCACCACTTCACATTTTCCTCTGGAAATGTACATTCTAGTGTTGTGAATACTATTCTCCAAGACAAAACTTTGGCACGCTACTCCTCCCGCATTTTTTGTCACAGACACATGAATAAGGTGTCAAATCGACCAGCTCGTTAAGGAGAGGTGTGCTATGACTTTTCTAAGAGATCGGGCGTACGATGCTTGTCTAGCGGGCAATAAATCGGCCGAAAAATCTCCCATAGACTTAACATTGGAACCAAATTTGTGAGATCATATCTTTTGAATAGAAGGTCATAGAGACTTGGGGTTGGGCTCATTTGACTCGGCCTATCATACAGCCAACAAGTAGTGACATAGTAACTTAATATTCACGCCCTAGCAACCACTTAGGGCAGCCTAGCAACCATAAAACAACATATACAAGCCATATCTCAGCTCCAGAAAATAGAAGAAACATGGATTTTGCCTTTTTTTGACTCAGACTGTCAACTAGTCTTTAAATATTAACTCATAAACTGTATAATCACACCATAGCAACCATATAGGGTACCCCAGTAACCCTACAAACACATGAATAAGACATGTCTCAGCTGAATAAACCATTTATCATCACAAAAACATCGTACAGACGTGTTTGGTGTCTCGTATGCAAAAATGTGCCACACTCTAGCAACCGAGCGAGCTTTTTGCCACTGCAAGCACCACTTCACATTTTCCTCTGGAAATGTACATTCTAGTGTTGTGAATACTATTCTCCAAGACAAAACTTTGGCACGCTACTCCTCCCGCATTTTTTGTCGTAGACCCATGAATGAGGTGTCAAATCGACCGGCTCATTTAGGAGAGGTGTGCTATGACTTTTCTAAGCGATCGGTTGTACGATGTTGGTCTGGCGGGCGATAAATCGGCCGAAAAAAGTCCCATAGACTTAACATTGGCACCAAATTTGTGAGATCATATCTTTTGACCAGAAGGTCGTAGAAACTTGGGGTTGGGCTCTTTTGACTCGGCCTATCATGCAGCTAACAATTAGTGACATAATAACTTCATATTCATGCCCTAGCAACCACTTAGGGCAGCCTAGCAACCATAAAACAACATATTCAAGACATATCTCAGCTCCAGAAAATAGAAGAAATATGGATTTTGCCTTTTTTTGACTCAGACTGTCAACTAGTCTTTAAATATCATCTTATAAACTGTATAAGCACACCATAGCAACCATGTAGGGTACCCTAGTAACCACACAAACACACGAATAAGCCATATCTCAGCCCCAGAACATCATACACACATGATTGTTGGCTCGTATGCAATCCTGTACCACACCCTAGCAACCGGGTGGTGAGTTTTGCCACTGCAAGCACCACTTCACATTTTCCTCTGGAAATGTACATTCTAGTGTTGTGAATACTATTCTCCAAGACAAAACTTTGGCACGCTACTCCTCCCGCATTTTTTGTCGTAGACCCATGAATGAGGTGTCAAATCGACCGGCTCATTTAGGAGAGGTGTGCTATGACTTTTCTAAGCGATCGGTTGTACGATGTTGGTCTGGCGGGCGATAAATCGGCCGAAAAAAGTCCCATAGACTTAACATTGGCACCAAATTTGTGAGATCATATCTTTTGACCAGAAGGTCGTAGAAACTTGGGGTTGGGCTCTTTTGACTCGGCCTATCATGCAGCTAACAATTAGTGACATAATAACTTCATATTCATGCCCTAGCAACCACTTAGGGCAGCCTAGCAACCATAAAACAACATATTCAAGACATATCTCAGCTCCAGAAAATAGAAGAAATATGGATTTTGCCTTTTTTTGACTCAGACTGTCAACTAGTCTTTAAATATCATCTTATAAACTGTATAAGCACACCATAGCAACCATGTAGGGTACCCTAGTAACCACACAAACACACGAATAAGCCATATCTCAGCCCCAGAACATCATACACACATGATTGTTGGCTCGTATGCAATCCTGTACCACACCCTAGCAACCGGGTGGTGAGTTTTGCCACTGCAAGCACCACTTCACATTTTCGTCTGGAAATGTACAGTCTAGTGTTGTGAATACTATTCTCCAAGACAAAACTTTGGCACGCTACTCCTCCTGTATTTTTTGTCGTAGACCCATGAATAAGGTGTCAAATCGACCGGCTCATTTAGGAGAGGTGTGCTATGACTTTTCTTAGCGATCGGTTGTACGATGTTCATCTGGCGGGCGATAAATCGGCCGAAAAAAGTCCCATAGACTTAACATTGGCACCAAATTTGTGAGATCATATCTTTTGACCAGAAGGTCATAGAAACTTGGGGTTGGGCTCTTTTTACTTGGCCTATCATGCAGCCAACAAGTAGAGACATAATAACTTCATATTTATGCCCTAGCAACCACTTAGGGCAGCCTAGCAACCATAAATCAACATATTCAAGTAATTTCTCAGCTTCAGAAAATAGAAGAAACATGGATTTTGCCTTTTTTGACTTAGACTGTCAACTAGTCTTTAAATATCATCTCATACACTGTATAAGCACACCATAGCAACCATATAGAGTACCCCAGTAACCACCTGCACACATGAATAAGCCATATCTCAGCTGAATACGCCATATCTCATCACAAAATCATTGTAGAGACGTTTTTGGTGTCTCGTATGCAAAAATGTGCCACACTCTAGCAACCGAGCGAGCTTTTTGCCACTGCAAGCACCACTTCACATTTTCCTCTGGAAATGTACATTCTAGTTAGTGGTGCTTGCTGAAAGCAAGGCAACACTATTACTATTGTGTTTTTTGAGTCGGCCCAAAAGTTTGGCACGCTACTCCTCCCGCAGTTTTTGTCACACACCCATGAATGAGGTCTCAAATCGTGCGGAATATTCGGGAATGGTGTGCTATGACTTTTCTAAGCAATCGGGGGTACGATGTTCGCCCGAAGGGCGAACAAATTTCCCAAAAATCCCATAGACTTAACATTGCGACAAACTTTGACGAATCATAGCTCCGAGCGAGAATTTTGCAGAAGCCTGCGATTTACCACATTTGAAGAGGCTGACAGGCTCTGTAAGAACATACCTCACAATGGGGTAAAAGTTGCACCCCTGGGGGGCAGGAGCTGCCCAAACTTTCCCCCATTGACCCCAATGTTATTTATTATTTTTTTTTTTTTTTCAACTTCCGTGCGTTTTTTGGCACGCTACTCCTCCCGCAGCTTTTGTCACAGACCCATGGGTGAGGCGTCAAATCGACCGGCTTATTTAGGAGAGGTGTGCTATGACTTTTCTAAGAGATCGGGGGTACGATGGTCGCCCCAGGGGCGAAAAACGGCCGAAAAAAATCCCATAGACTTAACATTGCGAAAAACTTTGACGACTCATAGCTCCGAGCGAGGATTTCACAGAAGCCTGCGATTTACCACATTTGAAGAGGCTGACAGGCTCTGTAAGAACATACCTCACAATGGGGTAAAAGTTGCACCCCTGGGGGGCAGGAGCTGCCCAAAATTTTGCCAAAATTCCCATAGACTTAACATTGCGAAAAAATTTGACGAGTCATAGCTCTGAGCGAGGATTTCGCAGAAACCAGCAATTTACCACATTTGAAGAGGCTGACAGGCTCTTTAAGAAAATACCTCACAATGGGGTAAAAGTTGCACCCCTTGGGGGCAGGAGCTCCCCAAATTTTTCCCATTGAAAATTTTCTAGTATAGCATTTTACTATTCCAGGAAAAAGTTTGGAGCACTCCTACGTCCACAGTTTTTGTCACAGACCCATGAATGAGGCATCAAATCGTGCGGCCTATTGAGGAGAAGTGTCCTATCACTTTTATCAGAGATCGGGGGTACGGTGTTCGACCCAGGGGCGAACAAATTTCCAAAAAATCCCATAGACTTAACATTGAGACAAACTTTGACGACTCGTAGCTCCAAACAAGGATTTCGGACAAACGTGAGATTTGCCACATTTGAAGAGGCTGGCAGGCTCTTTAAGAACATACCACACAATGGGGTAAAAGTTGTACCCCTGGGGGGCAGGAGCTGCCCAAAGTTTCCCCATTGACTTACTATGGTGAAGGACGTCCCATCAAATGCATGTGTTTTTCCTACTATGGTAAATTGCATTGGGATTTTGTATTGAACATAGCTCTGGATCACAGTGTCATAGAGACAAGGGGGCGGGCTCATTTTACTCAGACGACCAATCAGTCTCTCAGGATCATTGTGAAGCTATTAAGCCACGCCCTAGCAACCATTTAGAGCACCTTAGCAACAACTCCCATAGACTTCCATTAAAAGAGATCAAAGGGATATCTCAGGATATAAGTGTCATAGAAACATGAGGGTGGGCTCGTTTGACTTGGGCCAGCAAACAGCCAATCATGAAACACCTCAACAATTTCTGGCCATGCTCTAGCAACCATTATCGAGCACCTTAGCAACCAAAATCCAAAGTGGCATATCTTCCATTCTGAATGTCATAGAGGCATGGGAGTTGGTTTATATCATTCATACTGACAAGCAGCCTTTGGAGTTTCATGATTGACAGCTACCAAGCCACTCCCTAGCAACCAAATAGAGTACCCTAGCAACCATTTTGCAAGACTTTATCTCTGCATCAAAACATCGTATAGAGATGGGGGTTGGTTTATACATTCACATTGACTTTGGAGCTTCATGATTGGCAGCTGCAAAAGCCACTCCCTAGCAACCAAACAGAGTACCCTAGCAACCGTTTTTCAAGACCTATATCTCTGCCTCAAAACATCGTATAGAGATGGGGGTTGGTTTAAACATTCACATTGACTTTGGAGCTTCATGATTGGCAGCTGCCAAGCCACTCCCTAGCAACCAAACAGAGTACCCTAGCAACCATTTTGTAAGACGTACATCTCTGCATCAAAACATCGTATAGAGATGGGGGTTGGCTCTTTTTACTCATGCTAGCAAACATGACTTGCTACATGCTACACATGCTAGCAGAGAATAGCTACATGCTAATATTGATTAGCTAAGTGCTAAATCATGCCAAGAAAATGCTACAAACTTCATAGTAACCATCTGTGACAACTACCAACCATCCAATACCAGAACATCCTAGCAACCTCCTTGCAACAACCTAGCAACCACCCAGAACACGCTAGCAACACCCTAGCAACCACCCAGAATACCCTAGCAACCGCCTAACAACACAATAGCAACCACCCAGAACACCCTAGCAACCACCAAGAACACCCTAGCAACCACTCAGAACACCATAGCAACTGCCTAGCAACACCCTAGCAACCACCCAGAACACCCTAGCAACCGCCTAGCAACACCCTAGCAACCACCCAGAACACCATAGCAACCACCTAGCAACACTATAGCAACCACCCAGAACACCCTAGCAACCACCTAGCAACACCCTAGCAACCACTCAGAACACCCTAGCAACCGTACAACAAAACCATAGCAACCACCCAGAACACCCTAGCAACCGCCTAGCAACACCCTAGCAACCACACAGAACACCCTAGCAACCACCTAGCAACACCCTAGCAACCACTCAGAACACCCTAGCAACCGAGCGAGCTTTTTGCCACTGCAAGCACCACTTCACATTTTCCTCTGGAAATGTACATTCTAGTGTTGTGAATACTATTCTCCAAGACAAAACTTTGGCACGCTACTCCTCCCGCATTTATTGTCGTAGATCCATGAATGTGGTGTCAAATCGACCCGGTCATTGAGGAGAGGTGTGCTATGACTTTTCTAAGTGATCGGTTGTACGATGTTCGTCTGGCGGGCGATAAATCGGCCGGAAAAAGTCCCATAGACTTAACATTGGCACCAAATTTGTGAGATCATATCTTTTGACCAGAAGGTCATAGAGACTTGGGGTTGGGCTCATTTGACTCGGCCTATCATGCAGCCAACAAGTAGTGACATAGTAACTTCATATTCACGCCCTAGCAACCACTTAGGGCAGCCTAGCAACCATAAAACAACATATTCAAGCCATATCTCAGCTCCAGAAAATAGAAGAAACATGGATTTTGACTTTTTTGACTTAGACTGTCAACTAGTCTTTAAATATTATCTCATAAACTGTATAATCACACCATAGCAACTATATAGGGTACCCTAGTAACCATACAAACACATGAATAAGCCATATCTCAGCACCTGAATATCGTACAGACATGGTTGTTGTCTCATATGCAATTCTGTACAACACTCTAGCAACCAAGCGAGCTTTTTGCCACTGCAAGCACCACTTCACATTTTCCTCTGGAAATGTACATTCTAGTTAGTGGTGCTTGCTGAAAGCAAGGCAACACTATTACTATTGTGTTTTTTGAGTCGGCCCAAAAGTTTGGCACGCTACTCCTCCCGCAGTTTTTGTCACACACCCATGAATGAGGTCTCAAAACGTGCGGAATATTCGGGAATGGTGTGCTATGACTTTTCTAAGCGATCGGGGCTACGATGTTCGCCCGAAGGGCGAACAAATTTCCTAAAAATCCCATAGACTTAACATTGCGACAAACTTTGACGACTCATAGCTCCGAGCGAGAATTTCACAGAAGCCTGCGATTTACCACATTTGAAGAGGCTGACAGGCTCTGTAAGAACATACCTCACAATGGGGTAAAAGTTGCACCCCTGGGGGGCAGGAGCTGCCCAAATTTTCCCCATTGACCCCCATGTTATTAGTGGTGCTTGCTGAAAGCAAGGCAACACTATTACTATTGTGTTTTTTGAGTCGGCCCAAAAGTTTGGCGCGCTACTCCTCCCGCAGTTTTTGTCACACACCCATGAATGAGGTCTCAAAACGTGCGGAATATTCGGGAATGGTGTGCTATGACTTTTCTAAGCGATCGGGGGTACGATGTTCGCCCGAAGGGCGAACAAATTTCCCAAAAATCCCATAGACTTAACATTGCGACAAACTTTGACGACTCGTAGCTCCGAGCGAGGATTTCACAGAAGCCTGCGATTTACCACATTTGAAGAGGCTGACAGGCTCTGTAAGAACATACCTCACAATGGGGTAAAAGTTGCACCCCTGGGGGGCAGGAGCTGCCCAAATATTCCCCCATTGACCCCCATGTTATTTATTATTCTTCTTCTTCTTATTATTATTCTGGCCACTTTTTGGTTCGCTACTCCTCCCGCAGATTTTGTCACAGACCCATGGGTGAGGTGTCAAATCGACCGGCTTATTTAGGAGAGGTGTGCTATGACTTTTCTAAGCGATCGGGGGTACGATGGTCGCCTCAGGGGCGAAAAACGGCCAAAAAAAATCCCATAGACTTAACATTACGACAAACTTTGACGAGTCATAGCTCTGAGATCGGATTTCGCAGAAACCTGTGATTTACCACATTTGAAGAGGGTGACAGGCTCTGTAAGAAAATACCTCACAATGGGGTAAAAGTTGCACCCCTTGGGGGCAGGAGCTCCCCAAATTTTTCCCATTGAAAATTTTCTAGTATAGCATTTTACTATTCCAGGAAAAAGTTTGGAGCACTCCTACGTCCACAGTTTTTGTCACAGACCCATGAATGAGGCATCAAATCGTGCGGCCTATTGAGGAGAAGTGTCCTATCACTTTTATCAGAGATCGGGGGTACGGTGTTCGACCCAGGGGCGAACAAATTTCCAAAAAATCCCATAGACTTAACATTGAGACAAACTTTGACGACTCGTAGCTCCAAACAAGGATATCGGACAAACGTGAGATTTGCCACATTTGAAGAGGCTGGCAGGCTCTTTAAGAACATACCACACAATGGGGTAAAAGTTGCACCCCTGGGGGGCAGGAGCTGCCCAAAGTTTCCCCATTGACTTACTATGGTGAAGGACGTCCCATCAAATGCATGTGTTTTTCCTACTATGGTAAATTGCATAGGGATTTTGTATTGAACATAGCTCTGGATCACAGTGTCATAGAGACAAGGGGGCGGGCTCATTTTACTCAGATGACCAATCAGTCTCTCAGGATCATTGTGAAGCTATTAAGCCACACCCTAGCAACCATATAGAGCACCTTAGCAACAAGTACCATAGACTTCCATTGAAAGAGATCAAAGGGATATCTCCGGATAGAAGTGTCATAGAAACATGAGGGTGGGCTCGTTTGACTTGGGCCAGCAAACAGCCAATCCTGAATCACCTCAATACTTACTGGCAACGCCCTAGCAACCATTGTAGAGCACCTTAGCAACCAAAATCCAAAGAGGGATATCTTCCATTCTGAATGTCATAGAGGCATGGGAGTTGTATTATATCATTCATACTGACAAGCAGCCTTTGGAGTTTCATGATTGGCAGCTACCAAGCCACTCCCTAGCAACCAAACAGAGTACCCTAGCAACCATTTTGCAAGACTTTATCTCTGCATCAAAACATCGTATAGAGATGGGGGTTGGTTCATACATTCACATTGACTTTGGAGCTTCATGATTGGCAGCTACCAAGCCACTCCTTAGCAACCAAACAGAGTACCCTAGCAACCATTTTGTAAGACCTACATCTCTGCATCAAAACATCGTATAGAGATGGGGGTTGGCTCTTTTTACTCATGCAAACAAACATGATTTGCTACATGCTACACATGCTAGCAGAGAATAGCTACATGCTAATATTGATTAGCTAAGTGCTAAATCATGCCAAGAAAATGCTACAAATTTCATAGTAACCATCTGTGACAACTACCAACCACCTATACCAGAACATCCAAGCAACCTCCTAGCAACACCCTAGCAACCACCTAGCAACCACCCAGAACACGCTAGCAACACCCTAGCAACCACCCAGAATACCCTAGCAACCGCCTTACAACACCATAGCAACCACCCAGAACACCCTAGCAACAACCAAGAACACCCTAGCAACCACCCAGAATACCCTAGCAACTGCCTAACAACACCATAGCAACCACCCATAACACCCTAGCAACCACCCAGAACACCCTAGCAACCACCTAGCAACACCCTAGCAACCACTCAGAACACCCTAGCAACCGCCTAGCAACCACCCAGAACACCCTAGCAACCACCTAGTAACACCCTAGCAACCACACAGAACACCCTAGCAACCACCTAGCAACACCCTAGCAACCACCTAGCAACCACCCTAGCAACCACCCAGAACACCCTAGCAACCGAGCGAGCTTTTTGCCACTGCAAGCACCACTTCACATTTTCCTCTGGAAATGTACATTCTAGTTTATTATTCTTCTTCTTATTATTATTCTGGCCACTTTTTGGTTCGCTACTCCTCCCGCAGCTTTTGTCACAGACCCATGGGTGAGGCGTCAAATCGACCGGCTCATTTAGGAGAGGTGTGCTATGACTTTTCTAAGCGATCGGAGGTACGATGGTCGCCCCAGAGCCGAAAAACGGCCCAAAAAAATCCCATAGACTTAACATTGCGAAAAAATTTGACGAGTCATAGCTCTGAGCACGGATTTCGCAGAAACCAGCAATTTACCACATTTGAAGAGGCTGACAGGCTCTTTAAGAAAATACCTCACAATGGGGTAAAAGTTGCACCCCTGGGGGGCAGGAGCTGCCCAAAATTTTGCCAAAATTCCCATAGACTTAACATTGCGAAAAAATTTGACGAGTCATAGCTCTGAGCGAGGATTTCGCAGAAACCAGCAATTTACCACATTTGAAGAGGCTGACAGGCTCTTTAAGAAAATACCTCACAATGGGGTAAAAGTTGCACCCCTTGGGGGCAGGAGCTCCCCAAATTTTTCCCATTGAAAATTTTCTAGTATAGCATTTTACTATTCCAGGAAAAAGTTTGGAGCACTCCTACGTCCACAGTTTTTGTCACAGACCCATGAATGAGGCATCAAATCGTGCGGCCTATTGAAGAGAAGTGTCCTATCACTTTTATCAGAGATCGGGGGTACGGTGTTCGACCCAGGGGCGAACAAATTTCCAAAAAATCCCATAGACTTAACATTGAGACAAACTTTGACGACTCGTAACTCCAAACAAGGATATCGGACAAACGTGAGATTTGCCACATTTGAAGAGGCTGGCAGGCTCTTTAAGAACATACCACACAATGGGGTAAAAGTTGCACCCCTGGGGGGCAGGAGCTGCCCAAAGTTTCCCCATTGACTTACTATGGTGAAGGACGTCCCATCAAATGCATGTGTTTTTCCTACTATGGTAAATTGCATAGGGATTTTGTATTGAACATAGCTCTGGATCAGAGTGTCATAGAGACAAGGGGGCGGGCTCATTTTACTCAGATGACCAATCAGTCTCTCAGGATCATTGTGAAGCTATTAAGCCACGCCCTAGCAACCATTTAGAGCACCTTAGCAACAACTCCCATAGACTTCCATTGAAAGAGATCAAATGGATATCTCAGGATATAAGTGTCATAGAAACATGAGGGTGGGCTCGTTTGACTTGGGCAAGCAAACAGCCAATCCTGAATCACCTCAACACTTACTGGCAACGCCCTAGCAACCATTGTAGAGCACCTTAGCAACCAAAATCCAAAGAGGGATATCTTCCATTCTGAATGTCATAGAGGCATGGGAGTTGTATTATATCATTCATACTGACAAGCAGCCTTTGGAGATTCATGATTGGCAGCTGCCAAGCCACTCCCTAGCAACCAAACAGAGTACCCAGCAACCATTTTGCAAGACCTATATCTCTGCATCAAAACATCGTATAGAGATGGGGGTTGGTTTATACATTCACATTGACTTTGGAGCTTCATGATTGGCAGCTGCCAAGCCACTCCCTAGCAACCAAACAGAGTACCCTAGCAACCGTTTTGCAAGACCTATATCTCTGCCTCAAAACATCGTATAGAGATGGGGGTTGGTTTAAACATTCACATTGACTTTGGAGCTTCATGATTGGCAGCTGCCAAGCCACTCCCTAGCAACCAAACAGAGTACCCTAGCAACCATTTTGTAAGACCTATATCTCTGCATCAAAACATTGTATAGAGATGCTGGTTGGCTCTTTTTACTCATGCTAGCAAACATGACTTGCTACATGCTACACATGCTAACAGAGAATAGCTACATGCTAATATTGATTAGCTAAGTGCTAAATCATGCCAAGAAAATGCTACAAACTTCATAGTAACCATCTGTGACAACTACCAACCTCCTAGCAACAACCTAGAAACCACCCAGAACACGCTAGCAACACCCTAGCAACCAACCAGAATACCCTAGCAACCGCCTAACAACACCATAGCAACCACCCAGAACACCCTAGCAACCACCAAGAACACCCTAGCAACCACCCAGAATACCCTAGCAACCGCCCATCAACACCATAGCAACCACCCATAACACCCTAGCAACCACCCAGAATACCCTAGCAACCGCCCATCAACACCATAGCAACCACCCATAACACCCTAGCAACCACCCAGAACACCCTAGCAACCACCTAGCAACACCCTAGCAACCACTCAGAACACCCTAGCAACTGCCTAGCAACACCCTAGCAACCACCCAGAACACCCTAGCAACCGCCTAGCAACACCCTAGAAACCACCCAAAACACCTTAGCAACCACCTAGCAACACCCTAGCAACCACCCAGAACACCCTAGCAACCACCTAGCAACACCCTAGCAACCACCCAGAATACCCTAGCAACCACATAGCAACCGCCTAGCAACCACCCAGAACACCATAGCAACCAGCCATAACACCCTAGCAACCGGGTGGTGAGTTTTGCCACTGCAAGCACCACTTCACATTTTCCTCTGGAAATGTACATTCTAGTGTTGTGAATACTATTCTCCAAGACAAAACTTTGGCACGCTACTCCTCCCGCATTTTTTGTCGTAGACCCATGAATGAGGTGTCAAATCGACCGGCTCATTTAGGAGAGGTGTGCTATGACTTTTCTAAGCGATCGGTTGTACGATGTTGGTCTGGCGGGCGATAAATCGGCCGAAAAAAGTCCCATAGACTTAACATTGGCACCAAATTTGTGAGATCATATCTTTTGACCAGAAGGTCGTAGAAACTTGGGGTTGGGCTCTTTTGACTCGGCCTATCATGCAGCTAACAATTAGTGACATAATAACTTCATATTCATGCCCTAGCAACCACTTAGGGCAGCCTAGCAACCATAAAACAACATATTCAAGACATATCTCAGCTCCAGAAAATAGAAGAAATATGGATTTTGCCTTTTTTTGACTCAGACTGTCAACTAGTCTTTAAATATCATCTTATAAACTGTATAAGCACACCATAGCAACCATGTAGGGTACCCTAGTAACCACACAAACACACGAATAAGCCATATCTCAGCCCCAGAACATCATACACACATGATTGTTGGCTCGTATGCAATCCTGTACCACACCCTAGCAACCGGGTGGTGAGTTTTGCCACTGCAAGCACCACTTCACATTTTCCTCTGGAAATGTACATTCTAGTTAGTGGTGCTTGCTGAAAGCAAGGCAACACTATTACTATTGTGTTTTTTGAGTCGGCCCAAAAGTTTGGCACGCTACTCCTCCCGCAGTTTTTGTCACACACCCATGAATGAGGTCTCAAAACGTGCGGAATATTCGGGAATGGTGTGCTATGACTTTTCTAAGCGATCGGGGGTACGATGTTCGCCCGAAGGGCGAACAAATTTCCCAAAAATCCCATAGACTTAACATTGCGACAAACTTTGACGACTCATAGCTCCGAGCGAGAATTTCACAGAAGCCTGCGATTCACCACATTTGAAGAGGCTGACAGGCTCTGTAAGAACATACCTCACAATGGGGTAAAAGTTGCACCCCTGGGGGGCAGGAGCTGCCCAAATTTTCCCCATTGACCCCCATGTTATTTATTATTCTTCTTCTTCTTCTTCTTCTTATTATTATTCTGGCCACTTTTTGGTTCGCTACTCCTCCCGCAAATTTTGTCACAGACCCATGGGTGAGGTGTCAAATCGACCGGCTCATTTAGGAGAGGTGTGCTATGACTTTTCTAAGAGATCGGGGGTACGATGGTCGCCCCAGGGGCGAAAAACGGCCGAAAAAAATCCCATAGACTTAACATTGCGAAAAATTTTGACGAGTCATAGCTCTGAGATCGGATTTCGCAGAAACCTGTGATTTACCACATTTGAAGAGGGTGACAGGCTCTGTAAGAAAATACCTCACATTGGGGTAAAAGTTGCACCCCTTGGGGGCAGGAGCTGCCCAAAATTTTGCCAAAATTCCCATAGACTTAACATTGCGAAAAAATTTGACGAGTCATAGCTCTGAGCGAGGATTTCGCAGAAACTTGCAATTTACCACATTTGAAGAGGCTGACAGGCTCTGTAAGAAAGTACCTCACAATGGGGTAAAAGTTGCACCCCTGAGGGGCAGGAGCTCCCCAAAAATTTTTCCCATTGAAAATTTCTAGTATAGCATTTTACTATTCCAGGAAAAAGTTTGGAGCACTCCTACGTCCACAGTTTTTGTCACAGACCCATGAATGAGGCATCAAATCGTGCGGCCTATTGAGGAGAAGCGTTCTATCACTTTTATCAGAGATCGGGGGTACGGTGTTCGCCCCAGGGGCGAACAAATTTCCAAAAAATCCCATAGACTTAACATTGAGACAAACTTTGACGACTCATAGCTCCGAACAACGATTTCGGAAAAACGTGTGATTTGCTACATTTGAAGAGGCTGGCAGGCTCTGTAAGAATATACCTCACAATGGGGTAAAAGTTGCACCCCTGGGGGGCAGGACCTGCCCAAACTTTTCCCCATTGACTTACTATGGTGAAGGACGTCCCATCAAATGCATGTGTTTTTCCTATTATGGTAAATTGCATAGGGATTTTGTATTGAACATAGCTCTGGATCACAGTGTCATAGAGACAAGGGGGCGGTCTCATTTTACTCAGACGACCAATCAGTCTCTCAGGATCATTGTGATGCTATCAAGCCACGCCCTAGCAACCATATAGAGCACCTTAGCAACAACTCCCATAGACTTCCATTGAAAGAGATCAAAGGGATATCTCCGGATAGAAGTGTCATAGAAACACAAGGGTGGTCTCGTTTGACTCGGGGTAGCAAACAGCCAATCATGAATCACCTCAACAATTTCTGGCCACACCCTAGCAACCATTATCGAGCACCTTAGCAACCAAATTTTAAAGAGGGATATCTTCCATTCTGAATGTCATACAGGCTTGGGAGTTGTATTATATCAATTATACTGACAAGCAGCCTTTGGAGATTCATGATTGGCAGCTGCCAAGCCACTCCCTAGCAACCAAAAAGAGTACCCTAGCAACCATTTTGCAAGGCCTACATCTCTGCATCAGAACATCGTATAGAGATGGGGGTTGGTTTATACATTCACATTGACTTTGGAGCTTCATGATTGGAAGCTACCAAGCCAGTCCCTAGCAACCAAACAGAGTACCCTAGCAACCGTTTTGCAAGACCTATATCTCTGCATCAAAACATCGTATAGAGATGGGGGTTGGTTTATCCATTCACATTGACTTTGGAGCTTCATGATTGGCAGCTGCCAAGCCACTCCCTAGCAACCAAACAGAGTACCCTAGCAACCATTTTGTAACAGCTATATCTCAGCATCAGAACATTGTATCGCGATGGGGGTTGGGTCTTTTGACTCATGCTAGCACATAGAAATTTCAAAATGCTAAACATGCTAGCTGTGAATAGCTACATGCTAATATTGATTAGCTAAGTGCTAAATCATGCCATGAACAATATAAAAACTCTATAATAACCATATGTGAACACTACCAACCACCTAGTAATACCATAGCAACTACCCAGAATACCCTAGCAACAACCTAACAACACCATAGCAACCACCCAGAACACCCTAGCAACCGCATAGCAACACCCTAGCAACCACCTAGAAACTATCCAGAACACCTTAGCAACACCCTAGCAACCACCCCAAACACCATAGCAACCACCTAGCAACACCTTAGCAACCACCCATAACACCCTAGCAACCGCCTAGCAACCATCCAGAACACCTTAGCAACCACCTAGCAACACCCTAGCAACCACCAAGAATACCCTAGCAACCACCTAGCAACACCCTAGCAACCACCCAGAACACCCTAGCAACCGCCTAGCAACACCCTGGCAACCATATAGAACACCCTAGCAACCACATAGCAACACCCTAGCAACCACCCAGAACACCCTAGCAACCACCTAGCAACACCCTGGCAACCATCTATAACACCCTAGCAACCACCTAGAACACCTTAGCAACCACCTAGCAACACCCTAGCAACAACTCAGAACACCCTAGCAACCACCTAGCAACACCATAGCAACCACCCAGAACACCCTAGCAACCGCCTAGCAACACCCTAGCAACCACACAGAACCCCCTAGCAACCACCTAGCAACACCCTAGCAACCACCCAGAACACCCTAGCAACCACCCATAACACCCTAGCAACCGAGCGAGCTTTTTGCCACTGCAAGCACCACTTCACATTTTCCTCTGGAAATGTACATTCTAGTTAGTGGTGCTTGCTGAAAGCAAGGCAACACTATTACTATTGTGTTTTTTGAGTCGGCACAAAAGTTTGACGCGCTACTCCTCCCGCAGTTTTTGTCACACACCCATGAATGAGGTCTCAAAACGTGCGGAATATTCGGGAATGGTGTGCTATGACTTTTCTAAGCGATCGGGGGTACGATGTTCGCCCGAAGGGCGAACAAATTTCCCAAAAATCCCATAGACTTAACATTGCGACAAACTTTGACGACTCGTAGCTCCGAGCGAGGATTTCACAGAAGCCTGCGATTTACCACATTTGAAGAGGCTGACAGGCTCTGTAAGAAAATACCTCACAATGGGGTAAAAGTTGCACCCCTGGGGGGCAGGAGCTGCCCAAATATTCCCCCATTGACCCCCATGTTATTTATTATTCTTCTTCTTCTTCTTCTTATTATTATTCTGGCCACTTTTTGGTTCGCTACTCCTCCCGCAGATTTTGTCACAGACCCATGGGTGAGGTGTCAAATCGACCGGCTCATTTAGGAGAGGTGTGCTATGACTTTTCTAAGAGATCGGGGGTACGATGGTCGCCTCAGGGGCGAAAAACGGCCAAAAAAAATCCCATAGACTTAACATGGCGAAAAAATTTGACGAGTCATAGCTCTGAGCGAGGATTTCGCAGAAACTTGCAATTTACCACATTTGAAGAGGCTGACAGGCTCTTTAAGAAAATACCTCACAATGGGGTAAAGGTTGCACCCCTGGGGGGCAGGAGCTCCCCAAATATTTTTCCCATTGAAATTTTCTAGTATAGCATTTTACTATTCCAGGAAAAAGTTTGGAGCACTCTTACGTCCACATTTTTTGTCACAGACCCATGAATGAGGCATCAAATCGTGCGGCCTATTGAGGAGAAGTGTCAAATGAATTTTATAAGAGATCAGGGGTACGGTGCTCGCCCCAGGGCCGAACAAATTTCCAAAAAATCCCATAGACTTAACATTGAGACAAACTTTGACGACTCATAGCTCCGAACAACGATTTCGGAAAAATGTGTGATTTTCCACATTTGAAGAGGCTTGCAGGCTCTGTAAGAATATACCTCACAATGGGGTAAAAGTTGCACCCCTGGGGGGCAGGAGCTGCCCAAAGTTTTCCCCATTGACTTACTATGGTGAAGGACGTCCCATCAAATGCATGTGTTTTTCCTACTATGGTAAATTGCATAGGGATTTTGTATTGAACATAGCTCTGGATCACAGTGTCATAGAGACAAGGGGGCGGGCTCATTTTACTCAGACGACCAATCAGTCTCTCAGGATCATTGTGATGCTATTAAGCCACGCCCTAGCAACCATATAGAGCACCTTAGCAACAACTCCCATAGACTTCCATTGAAAGAGATCAAAGGGATATCTCCGGATAGAAGTGTCATAGAAACACAAGGGTGGTCTCGTTTGACTCGGGGTAGCAAACAGCCAATCATGAATCACCTCAACAATTTCTGGCCACACCCTAGCAACCATTATCGAGCACCTTAGCAACCAAAATCCAAAGTGGCATATCTTCCATTCTGAATATCATAGAGGCATGGGAGTTGGTTTATATCATTCATACTGACAAGCAGCCTTTGGAGTTTCATGATTGACAGCTACCAAGCCACTCCCTAGCAACCAAATAGAGTACCCTAGCAACCATTTTGCAAGACTTTATCTCTGCATCAAAACATCGTATAGAGATGGGGGTTGGTTTATACATTCACATTGACTTTGGAGCTTCATGATTGGCAGCTGCCAAGCCACTCCCTAGCAACCAAACAGAGTACCCTAGCAACCGTTTTTCAAGACCTATATCTCTGCATCAAAACATCGTATAGAGATGGGGTTTGGCTCTTTTTACTCATGTTAGCAAACATGACTTGCTACATGCTACACATGCTAGCAGTGAATAGCTACATGCTAATATTGATTAGCTAAGTGCTAAATCATGCCATGAATGTTATAAAAACTCTATAGTAACCATATGTGAACCCTACCAACCACCTAGTAACACCATAGCAACCACCCAGAATACCCTAGCAACCACCTAGCAACACCCTAGCAACCACCAAGAATACCCTAGCAACCACCTAGCAACACCCTAGCAACCACACAGAACACCCTAGCAACCGCCTAGCAACACCCTAGCAACCAACCAGAACACCTAGCAACACCCTAGCAACCACCCAGAACACCCTAGCAACCACCTACCAATACCCTAGCAACCATCTATAACACCCTAGCAACCACCCAGAACACCCTAGCAACCGCCTAGCAACACCCTGGCAACCATATAGAACACCCTAGCAACCACATAGCAACACCCTAGCAACCACCCAGAACACCCTAGCAACCACCTAGCAACACCCTGGCAACCATCTATAACACCCTAGCAACCACCTAGAACACCTTAGCAACCACCTAGCAACACCCTAGCAACCACTCAGAACACCCTAGCAACCACCTAGCAACACCATAGCAACCACCCAGAACACCCTAGCAACCGCCTAGCAACACCCTAGCAACCACCCAGAACACCCTAGCAACCACCTAGCAACACCCTAGCAACCACCCAGAACACCCTAGCAACCACCCATAACACCCTAGCAACCGAGCGAGCTTTTTGCCACTGCAAGCACCACTTCACATTTTCCTCTGGAAATGTACATTCTAGTGTTGTGAATACTATTCTCCAAGACAAAACTTTGGCACGCTACTCCTCCCGCATTTTTTGTCACAGACACATGAATAAGGTGTCAAATCGACCAGCTCGTTAAGGAGAGGTGTGCTATGACTTTTCTAAGAGATCGGGCGTACGATGCTTGTCTAGCGGGCAATAAATCGGCCGAAAAATCTCCCATAGACTTAACATTGGAACCAAATTTGTGAGATCATATCTTTTGAATAGAAGGTCATAGAGACTTGGGGTTGGGCTCATTTGACTCGGCCTATCATACAGCCAACAAGTAGTGACATAGTAACTTAATATTCACGCCCTAGCAACCACTTAGGGCAGCCTAGCAACCATAAAACAACATATACAAGCCATATCTCAGCTCCAGAAAATAGAAGAAACATGGATTTTGCCTTTTTTTGACTCAGACTGTCAACTAGTCTTTAAATATTAACTCATAAACTGTATAATCACACCATAGCAACCATATAGGGTACCCCAGTAACCCTACAAACACATGAATAAGACATGTCTCAGCTGAATAAACCATTTATCATCACAAAAACATCGTACAGACGTGTTTGGTGTCTCGTATGCAAAAATGTGCCACACTCTAGCAACCGAGCGAGCTTTTTGCCACTGCAAGCACCACTTCACATTTTCCTCTGGAAATGTACATTCTAGTTAGTGGTGCTTGCTGAAAGCAAGGCAACACTATTACTATTGTGTTTTCTGAGCCGGCCAAAAAGTTTGACGCGCTACTCCTCCCGCAGTTTTTGTCACACACCCATGAATGAGGTCTCAAAACGTGCGGAATATTCGGGAATGGTGTGCTATGACTTTTCTAAGCGATCGGGGGTACGATGTTCGCCCGAAGGGCGAACAAATTTCCCAAAAATCCCATAGACTTAACATTGCGACAAACTTTGACGACTCATAGCTCCGAGCGAGAATTTCACAGAAGCCTGCGATTTACCACATTTGAAGAGGCTGACAGGCTCTGTAAGAACATACCTCACAATGGGGTAAAAGTTGCACCCCTGGGGGGCAGGAGCTGCCCAAATTTTCCCCATTGACCCCCATGTTATTTATTATTCTTCTTCTTATTATTATTCTGGCCACTTTTTGGTTCGCTACTCCTCCCGCAGCTTTTGTCACAGACCCATGGGTGAGGCGTCAAATCGACCGGCTCATTTAGGAGAGGTGTGCTATGACTTTTCTAAGAGATCGGAGGTACGATGGTCGCCCCAGAGCCGAAAAACGGCCCAAAAAAATCCCATAGACTTAACATTGCGCAAAAATTTGACGAGTCATAGCTCTGAGCGAGGATTTCGCAGAAACCAGCAATTTACCACATTTGAAGAGGCTGACAGGCTCTGTAAGAAAATACCTCACAATGGGGTAAAAGTTGCACCCCTGGGGGGCAGGAGCTGCCCAAAATTTTGCAAAAATTCCCATAGACTTAACATTGCGAAAAAATTTGACGAGTCATAGCTCTGAGCGAGGATTTCGCAGAAACCTGCAATTTACCACATTTGAAGAGGCTGACAGGCTCTGTAAGAAAATACCTCACAATGGGGTAAAAGTTGCACCCCTTGGGGGCAGGAGCTCCCCAAATTTTTCCCATTGAAAATTTTCTAGTATAGCATTTTACTATTCCAGGAAAAAGTTTGGAGCACTCCTACGTCCACAGTTTTTGTCACAGACCCATGAATGAGGCATCAAATCGTGCGGCCTATTGAGGAGAAGTGTCCTATCACTTTTATCAGAGATCGGGGGTACGGTGTTCGACCCAGGGGCGAACAAATTTCCAAAAAATCCCATAGACTTAACATTGAGACAAACTTTGACGACTCGTAGCTCCAAAAAAGGATTTCGGACAAACGTGAGATTTGCCACATTTGAAGAGGCTGGCAGGCTCTTTAAGAACATACCACACAATGGGGTAAAAGTTGCACCCCTGGGGGGCAGGAGCTGCCCAAAGTTTCCCCATTGACTTACTATGGTGAAGGACGTCCCATCAAATGCATGTGTTTTTCCTACTATGGTAAATTGCATAGGGATTTTGTATTGAACATAGCTCTGGATCACAGTGTCATAGAGACAAGGGGGCGGGCTCATTTTACTCAGATGACCAATCAGTCTCTCAGGATCATTGTGAAGCTATTAAGCCACGCCCTAGCAACCATATAGAGCACCTTAGCAACAACTCCCATAGACTTCCATTGAAAGAGATCAAAGGGATATCTCCGGATAGAAGTGTCATAGAAACATGAGGGTGGGCTCGTTTGACTTGAGCCAGCAAACAGCCAATCCTGAATCACCTCAACACTTACTGGCAACGCCCTAGCAACCATTGTAGAGCACCTTAGCAACCAAAATCCAAAGAGGGATATCTTCCATTCTGAATGTCATAGAGGCATGGGAGTTGGTTTATATCATTCATACTGACAAGCAGCCTGTGGAGTTTCATGATTGGCAGCTGCCAAGCCACTCCCTAGCAACCAAACAGAGTACCCTAGCAACCATTTTGCACGACCTATATCTCTGCATCAAAACATCGAATAGAGATGGGGGTTGGTTTATACATTCACATTGACTTTGGAGCTTCATGATTGGCAGCTGCCAAGCCAGTCCCTAACAACCAAACAGAGTACCCTAGCAACCATTTTGTAAGACCTACATCTCTGCATCAAAACATCGTATAGAGATGGGGGTTGGCTCTTTTTACTCATGCTAGCAAACATGACTTGCTACATGCTACACATGCTAGCAGAGAATAGCTACATGCTAATATTGATTAGCTAAGTGCTAAATCATGCCAAGAAAATGCTAAAAATTTCATAGTAACCATCTGTGACAACTACCAACCACCTATACCAGAACATCCAAGCAACCTCCTAGCAACACCCTAGCAACCACCTAGCAACCACCCAGAACACGTTAGCAACACCCTAGCAACCACCCAGAATACCCTAGCAACCACCTAATAACACCATAGCAACCACCCATAACACCCTAGCAACCACCCAGAATACCCTAGCAACCACCTAGCAACACCCTAGCAACCACTCAGAACACCATAACAACCGCTTAGCAACACCATAGCAACCACCCAGAACACCCCAGCAACCACCTAGCAACACCCAAGCAACCACACAGAACACCCTAGCAACCACCTAGCAACACCCTAGCAACCACCTAGCAACCACCCTAGCAACCACCCAGAACACCCTAGCAACCGGGTGGTGAGTTTTGCCACTGCAAGCACCACTTCACATTTTCCTCTGGAAATGTACATTCTAGTTCTTATTCTTATTCTTATTCTTATTGTTCCGCCGTTTTTTGGTTCGCTACTCCTCCCGCAGATTTTGTCACAGACCCATGGGTGAGGCGTCAAATCGACCGGCTTATTTAGGAGAGGTGTGCTATGACTTTTATAAGCGATCGGGGGTACGATGGTCGCCCCAGGGGCGAAAAACGGCCCAAAAAATCCCATAGACTTAACATTACGACAAACTTTGACGAGTCATAGCTCTGAGATCGGATTTCGCAGAAACCTGTGATTTACCACATTTGAAGAGGGTGACAGGCTCTGTAAGAAAATACCTCACAATGGGGTAAAAGTTGCACCCCTGGGGGGCAGGAGCTCCCCAAATTTTTCCCATTGAAAATTTTCTAGTATAGCATTTTACTATTCCAGGAAAAAGTTTGGAGCACTCCTACGTCCACAGTTTTTGTCACAGACCCATAAATGAGGCATCAAATCGTGCGGCCTATTGAAGAGAAGTGTCCTATCACTTTTATCAGAGATCGGGGGTACGGTGTTCGACCCAGGGGCGAACAAATTTCCAAAAAATCCCATAGACTTAACATTGAGACAAACTTTGACGACTCGTAGCTCCAAACAAGGATTTCGGACAAATGTGTGATTTGCCACATTTGAAGAGGCTGGCAGGCTCTTTAAGAACATACCACACAATGGGGTAAAAGTTGCACCCCTGGGGGGCAGGAGCTGCCCAAAGTTTCCCCATTGACTTACTATGGTGAAGGACGTCCCATCAAATGCATGTGTTTTTCCTACTATGGTAAATTGCATAGGGATTTTGTATTGAACATAGCTCTGGATCACAGTGTCATAGAGACAAGGGGGCGGGCTCATTTTACTCAGACGACCAATCAGTCTCTCAGGATCATTGTGATGCTATCAAGCCACGCCCTAGCAACCATATAGAGCACCCTAGCAACAACTCCCATAGACTTCCATTGAAAGAGATCAAAGGGATATCTCCGGATAGAAGTGTCATAGAAACACAAGGGTGGTCTCGTTTGACTCGGGGTAGCAAACAGCCAATCATGAATCACCTCAACAATTTTTGGCCACACCCTAGCAACCATTATCGAGCACCTTAGCAACCAAATTTTAAAGAGGGATATCTTCCATTGTGAATGTCATACAGGCTTGGGAGTTGTATTATATCATTCATACTGACAAGCAGCCTTTGGAGATTCATGATTGGCAGCTGCCAAGCCACTCCCTAGCAACCAAAAAGAGTACCCTAGCAACCATTTTGCAAGGCCTACATCTCTGCATCAGAACATCGTATAGAGATGGGGGTTGGTTTATACATTCACATTGACTTTGGAGCTTCATGATTGGAAGCTGCCAAGCCACTCCCTAGCAACCAAACAGAGTACCCTAGCAACCGTTTTGCAAGACCTATATCTCTGCATCAAAACATCGTATAGAGATGGGGGTTGGTTTAAACATTCACATTGACTTTGGAGCTTCAAGATTGGCAGCTGCCAAGCCACTCCCTAGCAACCAAACAGAGTACCCTAGCAACCGTTTTTCAAGACCTATATCTCTGCATCAAAACATCGTATAGAGATGGGGTTTGGCTCTTTTTACTCATGTTAGCAAACATGACTTGCTACATGCTACACATGCTAGCAGTGAATAGCTACATGCTAATATTGATTAGCTAAGTGCTAAATCATGCCATGAATGTTATAAAAAATCTATAGTAACCATATGTGAACACTACCAACCACCTAGTAACACCATAGCAACCACCCAGAATACCATAGCAACCACCTAGCAACACCCTAGCAACCACCAAGAATACCCTAGCAACCACCTAGCAACACCCTAGCAACCACACAGAACACCCTAGCAACCGCCTAGCAACACCCTAGCAACCAACCAGAACACCTAGCAACACCCTAGCAACCACCCAGAACACCCTAGCAACCACCTACCAATACCCTAGCAACCATCTATAACACCCTAGCAACCACCCAGAACACCCTAGCAACCATATAGAACACCCTAGCAACCACATAGCAACACCCTAGCAACCACCCAGAACACCCTAGCAACCACCTAGCAACACCCTGGCAACCATCTATAACACCCTAGAAACCACCTAGAACACCTTAGCAACCACCTAGCAACACCCTAGCAACCACTCAGAACACCCTAGCAACCACCTAGCAACACCATAGCAACCACCCAGAACACCCTAGCAACCGCCTAGCAACACCCTAGCAACCACACAGAACACCCTAGCAACCACCCAGAACACCCTAGCAACCACCCAGAACACCCTAGCAACCAAGCGAGCTTTTTGCCACTGCAAGCACCACTTCACATTTTCCTCTGGAAATGTACATTCTAGTTTATTATTCTTCTTCTTCTTCTTCTTCTTATTATTATTCTGGCCACTTTTTGGTTCGCTACTCCTCCCGCAAATTTTGTCACAGACCCATGGGTGAGGTGTCAAATCGACCGGCTCATTTAGGAGAGGTGTGCTATGACTTTTCTAAGAGATCGGGGGTACGATGGTCGCCCCAGGGGCGAAAAACGGCCGAAAAAAATCCCATAGACTTAACATTGCGAAAAATTTTGACGAGTCATAGCTCTGAGATCGGATTTCGCAGAAACCTGTGATTTACCACATTTGAAGAGGGTGACAGGCTCTGTAAGAAAATACCTCACATTGGGGTAAAAGTTGCACCCCTTGGGGGCAGGAGCTGCCCAAAATTTTGCCAAAATTCCCATAGACTTAACATTGCGAAAAAATTTGACGAGTCATAGCTCTGAGCGAGGATTTCGCAGAAACTTGCAATTTACCACATTTGAAGAGGCTGACAGGCTCTGTAAGAAAGTACCTCACAATGGGGTAAAAGTTGCACCCCTGAGGGGCAGGAGCTCCCCAAAAATTTTTCCCATTGAAAATTTCTAGTATAGCATTTTACTATTCCAGGAAAAAGTTTGGAGCACTCCTACGTCCACAGTTTTTGTCACAGACCCATGAATGAGGCATCAAATCGTGCGGCCTATTGAGGAGAAGCGTTCTATCACTTTTATCAGAGATCGGGGGTACGGTGTTCGCCCCAGGGGCGAACAAATTTCCAAAAAATCCCATAGACTTAACATTGAGACAAACTTTGACGACTCATAGCTCCGAACAACGATTTCGGAAAAACGTGTGATTTGCTACATTTGAAGAGGCTGGCAGGCTCTGTAAGAATATACCTCACAATGGGGTAAAAGTTGCACCCCTGGGGGGCAGGACCTGCCCAAAGTTTTCCCCATTGACTTACTATGGTGAAGGACGTCCCATCAAATGCATGTGTTTTTCCTATTATGGTAAATTGCATAGGGATTTTGTATTGAACATAGCTCTGGATCACAGTGTCATAGAGACAAGGGGGCGGTCTCATTTTACTCAGACGACCAATCAGTCTCTCAGGATCATTGTGATGCTATCAAGCCACGCCCTAGCAACCATATAGAGCACCTTAGCAACAACTCCCATAGACTTCCATTGAAAGAGATCAAAGGGATATCTCCGGATAGAAGTGTCATAGAAACACAAGGGTGGTCTCGTTTGACTCGGGGTAGCAAACAGCCAATCATGAATCACCTCAACAATTTCTGGCCACACCCTAGCAACCATTATCGAGCACCTTAGCAACCAAATTTTAAAGAGGGATATCTTCCATTCTGAATGTCATACAGGCTTGGGAGTTGTATTATATCAATTATACTGACAAGCAGCCTTTGGAGATTCATGATTGGCAGCTGCCAAGCCACTCCCTAGCAACCAAAAAGAGTACCCTAGCAACCATTTTGCAAGGCCTACATCTCTGCATCAGAACATCGTATAGAGATGGGGGTTGGTTTATACATTCACATTGACTTTGGAGCTTCATGATTGGAAGCTACCAAGCCAGTCCCTAGCAACCAAACAGAGTACCCTAGCAACCGTTTTGCAAGACCTATATCTCTGCATCAAAACATCGTATAGAGATGGGGGTTGGTTTATCCATTCACATTGACTTTGGAGCTTCATGATTGGCAGCTGCCAAGCCACTCCCTAGCAACCAAACAGAGTACCCTAGCAACCATTTTGTAACAGCTATATCTCAGCATCAGAACATTGTATCGCGATGGGGGTTGGGTCTTTTGACTCATGCTAGCACATAGAAATTTCAAAATGCTAAACATGCTAGCTGTGAATAGCTACATGCTAATATTGATTAGCTAAGTGCTAAATCATGCCATGAACAATATAAAAACTCTATAATAACCATATGTGAACACTACCAACCACCTAGTAATACCATAGCAACTACCCAGAATACCCTAGCAACAACCTAACAACACCATAGCAACCACCCAGAACACCCTAGCAACCGCATAGCAACACCCTAGCAACCACCTAGAAACTATCCAGAACACCTTAGCAACACCCTAGCAACCACCCCAAACACCATAGCAACCACCTAGCAACACCTTAGCAACCACCCATAACACCCTAGCAACCGCCTAGCAACCATCCAGAACACCTTAGCAACACCCTAGCAACCACCTAGCAACACCCTAGCAACCACCCAGAAAACCCTAGCAACCACCTAGCAACACCCTAGCAACCACCCAGAACACCCTAGCAACACCCTAGCAACCACCTAGCAACACCTTAGCAACCACCGAGCAACACCCTAGCAACCGCCTAGCAACCATCCAGAACACCTTAGCAACACCCTAGCAACGACCTAGCAACACCCTAGCAACCACCCAGAACACCCTAGTAACCACCTAGCAACACCCTAGCAACCACCCAGAATACCCTAGCAACCACATAGCAACCACCTAGCAACACCCAGAACAACTTAGCAACCAACAATAATACCCTAGCAACCACCTAGCAACCACCCAGAACACCATAGCAACCAGCCATAACACCCTAGCAACCGGGTGGTGAGTTTTGCCACTGCAAGCACCACTTCACATTTTCCTCTGGAAATGTACATTCTAGTTAGTGGTGCTTGCTGAAAGCAAGGCAACACTATTACTATTGTGTTTTTTGAGTCGGCCCAAAAGTTTGACGCGCTACTCCTCCCGCAGTTTTTGTCACACACCCATGAATGAGGTCTCAAAACGTGCGTAATATTCGGGAATGGTGTGCTATGACTTTTCTAAGCGATCGGGGGTACGATGTTCGCCCGAAGGGCGAACAAATTTCCCAAAAATCCCATAGACTTAACATTGCGACAAACTTTGACGAATCATAGCTCCGAGCGAGAATTTTGCAGAAGCCTGCGATTTACCACATTTGAAGAGGCTGACAGGCTCTGTAAGAACATACCTCACAATGGGGTAAAAGTTGCACCCCTGGGGGGCAGGAGCTGCCCAAACTTTCCCCCATTGACCCCAATGTTATTTATTATTTTTTTTTTTTTCAACTTCCGTGCGTTTTTTGGCACGCTACTCCTCCCGCAGCTTTTGTCACAGACCCATGGGTGAGGCGTCAAATCGACCGGCTTATTTAGGAGAGGTGTGCTATGACTTTTCTAAGCGATCGGGGGTGCGATGGTCGCCCCAGGGGCGAAAAACGGCCAAAAAAAATCCCATAGACTTAACATTACGACAAACTTTGACGAGTCATAGCTCTGAGATCGGATTTCGCAGAAACCTGTGATTTACCACATTTGAAGAGGGTGACAGGCTCTGTAAGAAAATACCTCACAATGGGGTAAAAGTTGCACCCCTGGGGGGCAGGAGCTGCCCAAAATTTTCCAAAAATTCCCATTGAAAATTTTCTAGTATAGCATTTTACTATTCCAGGAAAAAGTTTGGCGCACTCCTACGTCCACAGTTTTTGTCACAGACCCATGAATGAGGCATCAAATCGTGCGGCCTATTGAGGAGAATTGTCATATGACTTTTATAAGAGATCAGGGGTACGGTGCTCGCCCCAGGGGCGAACAAATTTCCAAAAAATCCCATAGACTTAACATTGCGACAAACTTTGACGACTCATAGCTCCGAACAACGATTTCGGAAAAACGTGTGATTTGCCACATTTGAAGAGGCTGGCAGGCTTTTTAAGAATATACCTCACAATGGGGTAAAAGTTGCACCCCTGGGGGGCAGGAGCTGCCCAAAGTTTTCCCCATTGACTTAATATGGTGAGGGACGTCCCATCAAATGCATGTGTTTTTCCTACTATGTTAAATTGCATAGGGATTTTGTATTGAACATAGCTCTGGATCACAGTGTCATAGAGACAAGGGGGCGGGCTCATTTTACTCAGACGACCAATCAGTCTCTCAGCATCATTGTGAAGCTATTAAGCCACGCCCTAGCAACCATTTAGAGCACCTTTGCAACGACTCCCATAGACTTCCATTAAAAGAGATCAAAGGGATATCTCAGGATATAAGTGTCATAGAAACATGAGGGTGGGCTCGTTTGACTTGGGCCAGCAAACAGCCAATCATGAATCACCTCAACAATTTCTGGCCATGCCCTAGCAACCATTGTAGAGCACCTTAGCAACCAAAATCCAAAGAGGGATATCTTCCATTCTGAATGTCATAGAGGCATGGGAGTTGGTTTTTATCATTCATACTGACAAGCAGCCTTTGGAGTTTCATGATTGGCAGCTACCAAGCCACTCCCTAGCAACCAAACAGAGTACCCTAGCAACCATTTTGCAAGACTTTATCTCTGCATCAAAACATCGTATAGAGATGGGGGTTGGTTCATACATTCACATTGACTTTGGAGCTTCATGATTGGCAGCTGCCAAGCCACTCCCTAGCAACCAAACAGAGTACCCTAGCAACCATTTTGTAAGACCTACATCTCTGCATCAAAACATCGTATAGAGATGGGGGTTGGCTCTTTTTACTCATGCTAGCAAACATGACTTGCTACATGCTACACATGCTAGCAGAGAATAGCTACATGCTAATATTGATTAGCTAAGTGCTAAATCATGCCAAGAAAATGCTACAAATTTCATAGTAACCATCTGTGACAACTACCAACCACCTATACCAGAACATCCAAGCAACGTTAGCAACATCCTAGCAACCACCCAGAATACCCTAGCAACCACCTAACAACACCATAGCAACCACCCAGAACACCCTAGCAACCACCAAGAACACCCTAGCAACCACCCAGAATACCCTAGCAACTGCCTAACAACACCATAGCAACCACCCATAACACCCTAGCAACCACCCAGAATACCCTAGCAACCACCTAGCAACACCCTAGCAACCACTCAGAACACCCTAGCAACCGCTTAGCAACACCATAGCAACCACCCAGAACACCCTAGCAACCACCTAGCAACACCCTAGCAACCACACAGAACACCCTAGCAACCACCTAGCAACACCCTAGCAACCACCTAGCAACCACCCTAGCAACCAGCCATAACACCCTAGCAACCGGGTGGTGAGTTTTGCCACTGCAAGCACCACTTCACATTTTCCTCTGGAAATGTACATTCTAGTTAGTGGTGCTTGCTGAAAGCAAGGCAACACTATTACTATTGTGTTTTTTGAGTCGGCCCAAAAGTTTGGCACGCTACTCCTCCCGCAGTTTTTGTCACACACCCATGAATGAGGTCTCAAAACGTGCGGAATATTCGGGAATGGTGTGCTATGACTTTTCTAAGCGATCGGGGGTACGATGTTCGCCCGAAGGGCGAACAAATTTCCCAAAAATCCCATAGACTTAACATTGCGACAAACTTTGACGACTCATAGCTCCGAGCGAGAATTTCACAGAAGCCTGCGATTCACCACATTTGAAGAGGCTGACAGGCTCTATAAGAACATACCTCACAATGGGGTAAAAGTTGCACCCCTGGGGGGCAGGAGCTGCCCAAATTTTCCCCATAGACCCCAATGTTATTTATTATTCTTATTCTTATTGTTCTGGTCACTTTTTGACGCGCTACTCCTCCCGCAGCTTTTGTCACAGACCCATGGGTGAGGTGTCAAAACGTGCGGATTATTCGGGAATGGTGTGCTATGACTTTTCTAAGAGATCGGGGGTACGATGTTCGCCCCAGGGGCGAAAAACGGCCAAAAAAAATCCCATAGACTTAACATGGTGAAAAAATTTGACGAGTCATAGCTCTGAGCGAGGATTTCGCAGAAACTTGCAATTTACCACATTTGAAGAGGCTGACAGGCTCTTTAAGAAAATACCTCACAATGGGGTAAAAGTTGCACCCCTGGGGGGCAGGAGCTCCCCAAAAATTTTTTCCATTGAAATTTTCTAGTATAGCATTTTACTATTCCAGGAAAAAGTTTGGAGCACTCCTACGTCCACATTTTTTGTCACAGACCCATGAATGAGGCATCAAATCGTGCGGCCTATTGAGGAGAAGTGTCATATTAATTTTATAAGAGATCAGGGGTACGGTGTTCGCCCCAGGGGCGAACAAATTTCCAAAAAATCCCATAGACTTAACATTGAGACAAACTTTGACGACTCGTAGCTCCGAACGAGGATTTCGGACAAATGTGTGATTTGCCACATTTGAAGAGGCTGGCAGGCTCTTTAAGAACATACCTCACAATGGGGTAAAAGTTGCACCCCTGGGGGGCAGGAGCTGCCCAAAGTTTTCCCCATTGACTTACTATGGTGAAGGACGTCCCATCAAATGCATGTGTTTTTCCTAATATGGTAAATTGCATAGGGATTTTGTATTGAACATAGCTCTGGATCACAGTGTCATAGAGACAAGGGGGCGGGCTCATTTTACTCAGATGACCAATCAGTCTCTCAGGATCATTGTGAAGCTATTAAGCCACGCCCTAGCAACCATATAGAGCACCTTAGCAACAAGTACCATAGACTTCCATTGAAAGAGATCAAAGGGATATCTCCGGATAGAAGTGTCATAGAAACATGAGGGTGGGCTCGTTTGACTTGGGCCAGCAAACAGCCAATCCTGAATCACCTCAATACTTACTGGCAACGCCCTAGCAACCATTGTAGAGCACCTTAGCAACCAAAATCCAAAGAGGGATATCTTCCATTATGAATGTCATAGAGGCATGGGAGTTGTATTATATCATTCATACTGACAAGCAGCCTTTGGAGATTCATGATTGGCAGCTGCCAAGCCACTCCCTAGCAACCAAACAGAGTACCCAGCAACCATTTTGCAAGACCTATATCTCTGCATCAAAACATCGTATAGAGATGGGGGTTGGTTTATACATTCACATTGACTTTGGAGCTTCATGATTGGTAGCTGCCAAGCCACTCCCTAGCAACCAAACAGAGTACCCTAGCAACCATTTTGTAACAGCTATATCTCAGCATCAGAACATTGTATCGCGATGGGGGTTGGGTCTTTTGACTCATGCCAGCACATAGAACTTTCAAAATGTTAAACATGCTAGCTGTGAATAGCTACATGCTAATATTGATTAGCTAATTGCTAAATCATGCCATGAACATTATAAAAACTCTATAGTAACCATATGTGAACAATACCAACCACCTAGTAACACCATAGCAACCACCCAGAACACCCTAGCAACCACCTAGCAACACCATAGCAACCACCCAGAACACCCTAGCAACCACCCAGAACACCCTAGCAACCACCTAGCAACACCCTAGCAACCACTCAGAACACCCTAGCAACCGCCTAGCAACACCATAGCAACCACCCAGAACACCCTAGCAACCACCTAGCAACACCCTATCAACCACACAGAACACCCTAACAACCACCTAGCAACACCCTAGCAACCACCTAGCAACCACCCTAGCAACCAGCCATAACACCCTAGCAACCGGGTGGTGAGTTTTGCCACTGCAAGCACCACTTCACATTTTCCTCTGGAAATGTACATTCTAGTGTTGTGAATACTATTCTCCAAGACAAAACTTTGGCACGCTACTCCTCCTGCATTTATTGTCGTAGATCCATGAATGTGGTGTCAAATCGACCCGGTCATTGAGGAGAGGTGTGCTATGACTTTTCTAAGCGATCGGTTGTACGATGTTCGTCTGGCGGGCGATAAATCGGACAGAAAAAGTCCCATAGACTTAACATTGGCACAAAATTGGTGAGATCATATCTTTTGAACAGAAGGTCATAGAGACATGGGGTTGGGCTCATTTTACTCGGCCTATCATGCAGCCAACAAGTAGAGACATAATAACTTCATATTTACGCCCTAGCAACCACTTAGGGCAGCCTAGCAACCATAAATCAACATATTCAAGTCATTTCTCAGCTTCAGAAAATAGAAGAAACATCGATTTTGCCTTTTTTGACTTAGACTGTCAACTAGTGTTTAAATATAATCTCATACACTGTATAATCACACCATAGCAACCATATAGAGTACCCTAGTAACCACCTGAACACATGAATAAGTCATTTCTCAGCTGAATAAGCCATTTCTCATCACACAAACATTTTACAGACATGTTTGGTGTCTCGTATGCAAAAATGTGCCACACTCTAGCAACCGAGCGAGCTTTTTGCCACTGCAAGCACCACTTCACATTTTCGTCTGGAAATGTACATTCTAGTGTTGTGAATACTATTCTCCAAGACAAAACTTTGGCACGCTACTCCTCCCGCATTTTTTGTCACAGACACATGAATGAGGTGTCAAATCGACCAGCTCGTTAAGGAGAGGTGTGCTATGACTTTTCTAAGAGATCGGGTGTACGATGCTTGTCTAGCGGGCGATAAATCGGCCGAAAAATCTCCCATAGACTTAACATTGGCACCAAATTTGTGAGATCATATCTTTTGAATAGAAGGTCATAGAGACTTGGGGTTGGGCTCATTTGACTCGGCCTATCATACAGCCAACAAGTAGTGACATAGTAACTTAATATTCACGCCCTAGCAACCACTTAGGGCAGCCTAGCAACCATAAATCAACATATACAAGCCATATCTCAGCTCCAGAAAATAGAAGAAACATGGATTTTGCCTTTTTTTTGACTCAGACTGTCAACTAGTCTTTAAATATAATCTCATACACTGTATAATCACACCATAGCAACCATATAGAGTACCCTAGTAACCACCTGAACACATGAATAAGCCATTTCTCAGCTGAATAAACAATTTATCATCACAAAAACATCGTACAGACGTGTTTGGTGTCTCGTATGCAAAAATGTGCCACACTCTAGCAACCGAGCGAGCTTTTTGCCACTGCAAGCACCACTTCACATTTTCGTCTGGAAATGTACATTCTAGTGTTGTGAATACTATTCTCCAAGACAAAACTTTGGCACGCTACTCCTCCCGCATTTATTGTCGTAGATCCATGAATGTGGTGTCAAATCGACCCGGTCATTGAGGAGAGGTGTGCTATGACTTTTCTAAGCGATCGGTTGTACGATGTTCGTCTGGCTGGCGATAAATCGGACAGAAAAAGTCCCATAGACTTAACATTGGCACAAAATTGGTGAGATCATATCTTTTGAACAGAAGGTCATAGAGACTTGGGGTTGGGCTCTTTTTACTCGGCCTATCATGCAGCCAACAAGTAGAGACATAATAACTTCATATTTACGCCCTAGCAACCACTTAGGGCAGCCTAGCAACCATAAATCAACATATTCAAGTCATTTCTCAGCTTCAGAAAATAGAAGAAACATGGATTTTGCCTTTTTTGACTTAGACTGTCAACTAGTGTTTAAATATAATCTCATACACTGTATAATCACACCATAGCAACCATATAGAGTACCCTAGTAACCACCTGAACACATGAATAAGCCATTTCTCAGCTGAATAAGCCATTTCTCATCACACAAACATTGTACAGACATGTTTGGTGTCTCGTATGCAATCATGTGCCACACTCTAGCAACCGGGTGGTGTGTTTTGCCACTGCAAGCACCACTTCACATTTTCGTCTGGAAATGTACATTCTAGTGTTGTGAATACTATTCTCCAAGACAAAACTTTGGCACGCTACTCCTCCCGCATTTTTTGTCACAGACACATGAATAAGGTGTCAAATCGACCAGCTCGTTAAGGAGAGGTGTGCTATGACTTTTCTAAGAGATCGGGCGTACGATGCTTGTCTAGCGGGCAATAAATCGGCCGAAAAATCTCCCATAGACTTAACATTGGAACCAAATTTGTGAGATCATATCTTTTGAATAGAAGGTCATAGAGACTTGGGGTTGGGCTCATTTGACTCGGCCTATCATACAGCCAACAAGTAGTGACATAGTAACTTAATATTCACGCCCTAGCAACCACTTAGGGCAGCCTAGCAACCATAAAACAACATATACAAGCCATATCTCAGCTCCAGAAAATAGAAGAAACATGGATTTTGCCTTTTTTTGACTCAGACTGTCAACTAGTCTTTAAATATTAACTCATAAACTGTATAATCACACCATAGCAACCATATAGGGTACCCCAGTAACCCTACAAACACATGAATAAGACATGTCTCAGCTGAATAAACCATTTATCATCACAAAAACATCGTACAGACGTGTTTGGTGTCTCGTATGCAAAAATGTGCCACACTCTAGCAACCGAGCGAGCTTTTTGCCACTGCAAGCACCACTTCACATTTTCCTCTGGAAATGTACATTCTAGTGTTGTAAATACTATTCTCCAAGACAAAACTTTGGCACGCTACTCCTCCCGCATTTTTTGTCGTAGACCCATGAATGAGGTGTCAAATCGACCGGCTCATTTAGGAGAGGTGTGCTATGACTTTTCTAAGCGATCGGTTGTACGATGTTGGTCTGGCGGGCGATAAATCGGCCGAAAAAAGTCCCATAGACTTAACATTGGCACCAAATTTGTGAGATCATATCTTTTGACCAGAAGGTCGTAGAAACTTGGGGTTGGGCTCTTTTGACTCGGCCTATCATGCAGCTAACAATTAGTGACATAATAACTTCATATTCATGCCCTAGCAACCACTTAGGGCAGCCTAGCAACCATAAAACAACATATTCAAGACATATCTCAGCTCCAGAAAATAGAAGAAATATGGATTTTGCCTTTTTTTGACTCAGACTGTCAACTAGTCTTTAAATATCATCTTATAAACTGTATAAGCACACCATAGCAACCATGTAGGGTACCCTAGTAACCACACAAACACACGAATAAGCCATATCTCAGCCCCAGAACATCATACACACATGATTGTTGGCTCGTATGCAATCCTGTACCACACCCTAGCAACCGGGTGGTGAGTTTTGCCACTGCAAGCACCACTTCACATTTTCCTCTGGAAATGTACATTCTAGTGTTGTGAATACTATTCTCCAAGACAAAACTTTGGCACGCTACTCCTCCCGCATTTATTGTCGTAGATCCATGAATGTGGTGTCAAATCGACCTGGTCATTGAGGAGAGGTGTGCTATGACTTTTCTAAGCGATCGGTTGTATGATGTTCGTCTGGCGGGCGATAAATCGGACAGAAAAAGTCCCATAGACTTAACATTGGCACAAAATTGGTGAGATCATATCTTTTGAACAGAAGGTCATAGACACATGGGGTTGGGCTCTTTTTACTCGGCCTATCATGCAGCCAACAAGTAGAGACATAATAACTTCATATTTACGCCCTAGCAACCACTTAGGGCAGCCTAGCAACCATAAATCAACATATTCAAGTCATTTCTCAGCTACAGAAAATAGAAGAAACATGGATTTTGACTTTTTTGACTTAGACTGTCAACTAGTCTTTAAATATCATTTCATACACTGTATAATCACACCATAGCAACCATATAGGGTACCCTAGTAACCCTACAAACACATGAATAAGCCATATCTCAGCACCAGAACATCGTACAGACATGGTTGTTGGCTCGTATGCAATCATGTACCACACTCTAGCAACCGAGCGAGCTTTTTGCCACTGCAAGCACCACTTCACATTTTCCTCTGGAAATGTACATTCTAGTGTTGTGAATACTATTCTCCAAGACAAAACTTTGGCACGCTACTCCTCCCGCATTTTTTGTCGTAGACCCATGAATGAGGTGTCAAATCGACCGGCTCATTTAGGAGAGGTGTGCTATGACTTTTCTAAGCGATCGGTTGTACGATGTTGGTCTGGCGGGCGATAAATCGGCCGAAAAAAGTCCCATAGACTTAACATTGGCACCAAATTTGTGAGATCATATCTTTTGACCAGAAGGTCGTAGAAACTTGGGGTTGGGCTCTTTTGACTCGGCCTATCATGCAGCTAACAATTAGTGACATAATAACTTCATATTCATGCCCTAGCAACCACTTAGGGCAGCCTAGCAACCATAAAACAACATATTCAAGACATATCTCAGCTCCAGAAAATAGAAGAAATATGGATTTTGCCTTTTTTTGACTCAGACTGTCAACTAGTCTTTAAATATCATCTTATAAACTGTATAAGCACACCATAGCAACCATGTAGGGTACCCTAGTAACCACACAAACACACGAATAAGCCATATCTCAGCCCCAGAACATCATACACACATGATTGTTGGCTCGTATGCAATCCTGTACCACACCCTAGCAACCGGGTGGTGAGTTTTGCCACTGCAAGCACCACTTCACATTTTCCTCTGGAAATGTACATTCTAGTGTTGTGAATACTATTCTCCAAGACAAAACTTTGGCACGCTACTCCTCCCGCATTTTTTGTCACAGACACATTAATAAGGTGTCAAATCGACCAGCTCGTTAAGGAGAGGTGTGCTATGACTTTTCTAAGAGATCGGGCGTACGATGCTTGTCTAGCGGGCAATAAATCGGCCGAAAAATCTCCCATAGACTTAACATTGGAACCAAATTTGTGAGATCATATCTTTTGAATAGAAGGTCATAGAGACTTGGGGTTGGGCTCATTTGACTCGGCCTATCATACAGCCAACAAGTAGTGACATAGTAACTTAATATTCACGCCCTAGCAACCACTTAGGGCAGCCTAGCAACCATAAAACAACATATACAAGCCATATCTCAGCTCCAGAAAATAGAAGAAACATGGATTTTGCCTTTTTTTGACTCAGACTGTCAACTAGTCTTTAAATATTAACTCATAAACTGTATAATCACACCATAGCAACCATATAGGGTACCCCAGTAACCCTACAAACACATGAATAAGACATGTCTCAGCTGAATAAACCATTTATCATCACAAAAACATCATACAGACGTGTTTGGTGTCTCGTATGCAAAAATGTGCCACACTCTAGCAACCGAGCGAGCTTTTTGCCACTGCAAGCACCACTTCACATTTTCCTCTGGAAATGTACATTCTAGTGTTGTGAATACTATTCTCCAAGACAAAACTTTGGCACGCTACTCCTCCCGCATTTTTTGTCACAGACACATGAATGAGGTGTCAAATCGACCAGCTCGTTAAGGAGAGGTGTGCTATGACTTTTCTAAGCAATCGGTTGTACGATGTTCGTCTGGCGGGCGATAAATCGGACAGAAAAAGTCCCATAGACTTAACATTGGCACAAAATTGGTGAGATCATATCTTTTGAACAGAAGGTCATAGAGACATGGGGTTGGGCTCATTTTACTCGGCCTATCATGCAGCCAAGAAGTAGAGACATAATAACTTCATATTTACGCCCTAGCAACCACTTAGGGCAGCCTAGCAACCATAAATCAACATATTCAAGTCATTTCTCAGCTTCAGAAAATAGAAGAAACATGGATTTTGCCTTTTTTGATTTAGACTGTCAACTAGTGTTTAAATATAATCTCATACACTGTATAATCACACCATAGCAACCATATAGAGTACCCTAGTAACCACCTGAACACATGAATAAGCCATTTCTCAGCTGAATAAACAATTTATCGTCACAAAAACATCGTACAGACGTGTTTGGTGTCTCGTATGCAAAAATGTGCCACACTCTAGCAACCGAGCGAGCTTTTTGCCACTGCAAGCACCACTTCACATTTTCCTCTGGAAATGTACATTCTAGTGTTGTGAATACTATTCTCCAAGACAAAACTTTGGCACGCTACTCCTCCCGCATTTATTGTCGTAGATCCATGAATGTGGTGTCAAATCGACCCGGTCATTAAGGAGAGGTGTGCTATGACTTTTCTAAGCGATCGGTTGTACGATGTTCGTCTGGCGGGCAATAAATCGGACAGAAAAAGTCCCATAGACTTAACATTGGCACAAAATTGGTGAGATCATATCTTTTGAACAGAAGGTCATAGAGACTTGGGGTTGGGCTCATTTGACTCGGCCTATCATGCAGCCAACAAGTAGTGACACAGTAACTTCATATTTACGCCCTAGCAACCACTTAGGGCAGCCTAGCAACCATAAAACAACATATTCAAGCCATATCTCAGCTCCAGAAAATAGAAGAAACATGGATTTTGCCTTTTTTTGACTCAGACTGTCAACTAGTCTTTAAATATTAACTCATAAACTGTATAATCACACCATAGCAACCATATAGGGTACCCTAGTAACCCTACAAACACATGAATAAGCCACATCTCAGCACCAGAACATCGTACAGACATGGTTGTTGTCTCATATGCAATTCTGTACCACACTCTAGCAACCGAGCGAGCTTTTTGCCACTGCAAGCACCACTTCACATTTTCCTCTGGAAATGTACATTCTAGTGTTGTGAATACTATTCTCCAAGACAAAACTTTGGCACGCTACTCCTCCCGCATTTTTTGTCACAGACACATGAATGAGGTGTCAAATCGACCAGCTCGTTAAGGAGAGGTGTGCTATGACTTTTCTAAGCAATCGGTTGTACGATGTTCGTCTGGCGGGCGATAAATCGGCCGAAAAAAGTCCCATAGACTTAACATTGGCACCAAATTTGTGAGATCATATCTTTTGAATAGAAGGTCATAGAGACTTGGGGTTGGGCTCTATTGACTCGGCCTATCATGCAGCTAACAATTAGTGACATAATAACTTCATATTCATGCCCTAGCAACCACTTAGGGCAGCCTAGCAACCATAAAACAACATATAAAAGACATATCTCAGCTCCAGAAAATAGAAGAAACATGGATTTTGCCTTTTTTGACTCAGACTGTCAACTAGTCTTTAAATATCATCTTATAAACTGTATAATCACACCATAGCAACCATGTAGGGTACCCTAGTAACCACACAAACACACGAATAAGCCATATCTCAGCCCCAGAACATCGTACACACATGATTGTTGGCTCGTATGCAATTCTGTAACACACCCTAGCAACCGGGTGGTGAGTTTTGCCACTGCAAGCACCACTTCACATTTTCCTCTGGAAATGTACATTCTAGTGTTGTGAATACTATTCTCCAAGACAAAACTTTGGCACGCTACTCCTCCCGCATTTTTTGTCACAGACACATGAATGAGGTGTCAAATCGACCAGCTCGTTAAGGAGAGGTGTGCTATGACTTTTCTAAGCAATCGGTTGTACGATGTTCGTCTGGCGGGCGATAAATCGGCCGAAAAAAGTCCCATAGACTTAACATTGGCACCAAATTTGTGAGATCATATCTTTTGAATAGAAGGTCATAGAGACTTGGGGTTGGGCTCTATTGACTCGGCCTATCATGCAGCTAACAATTAGTGACATAATAACTTCATATTCATGCCCTAGCAACCACTTAGGGCAGCCTAGCAACCATAAAACAACATATAAAAGACATATCTCAGCTCCAGAAAATAGAAGAAACATGGATTTTGCCTTTTTTGACTCAGACTGTCAACTAGTCTTTAAATATCATCTTATAAACTGTATAATCACACCATAGCAACCATGTAGGGTACCCTAGTAACCACACAAACACACGAATAAGCCATATCTCAGCCCCAGAACATCGTACACACATGATTGTTGGCTCGTATGCAATTCTGTAACACACCCTAGCAACCGGGTGGTGAGTTTTGCCACTGCAAGCACCACTTCACATTTTCCTCTGGAAATGTACATTCTAGTGTTGTGAATACTATTCTCCAAGACAAAACTTTGGCACGCTACTCCTCCCGCATTTTTTGTCGTAGACCCATGAATGAGGTGTCAAATCGACCGGCTCATTTAGGAGAGGTGTGCTATGACTTTTCTAAGCGATCGGTTGTACGATGTTGGTCTGGCGGGCGATAAATCGGCCGAAAAAAGTCCCATAGACTTAACATTGGCACCAAATTTGTGAGATCATATCTTTTGACCAGAAGGTCGTAGAAACTTGGGGTTGGGCTCTTTTGACTCGGCCTATCATGCAGCTAACAATTAGTGACATAATAACTTCATATTCATGCCCTAGCAACCACTTAGGGCAGCCTAGCAACCATAAAACAACATATTCAAGACATATCTCAGCTCCAGAAAATAGAAGAAATATGGATTTTGCCTTTTTTTGACTCAGACTGTCAACTAGTCTTTAAATATCATCTTATAAACTGTATAAGCACACCATAGCAACCATGTAGGGTACCCTAGTAACCACACAAACACACGAATAAGCCATATCTCAGCCCCAGAACATCATACACACATGATTGTTGGCTCGTATGCAATCCTGTACCACACCCTAGCAACCGGGTGGTGAGTTTTGCCACTGCAAGCACCACTTCACATTTTCCTCTGGAAATGTACATTCTAGTGTTGTGAATACTATTCTCCAAGACAAAACTTTGGCACGCTACTCCTCCCGCATTTTTTGTCACAGACACATGAATGAGGTGTCAAATCGACCGGCTTGTTAAGGAGAGGTGTGCTATGACTTTTCTAAGAGATCGGGTGTACGATGCTTGTCTAGCGGGCGATAAATCGGCCGAAAAATCTCCCATAGACTTAACATTTGCACCAAATTTGTTAGATCATATCTTTTGAATAGAAGGTCATAGAGACTTGGGGTTGGGCTCATTTGACTCGGCCTATCATACAGCCAACAAGTAGAGACATAATAACTTCATATTTACGCCCTAGCAACCACTTAGGGCAGCCTAGCAACCATAAATCAACATATTCAAGTCATTTCTCAGCTTCAGAAAATAGAAGAAACATCGATTTTGCCTTTTTTGACTTAGACTGTCAACTAGTCTTTAAATATAATCTCGTGAACTGTATAATCACACCATAGCAACCATATAGGGTACCCTAGTAACCCTACAAACACATGAATAAGCCATATCTCAGCACCAGAACATCGTACAGACATGGTTGTTGGCTCGTATGCAATCATGTACCACACTCTAGCAACCGAGCGAGCTTTTTGCCACTGCAAGCACCACTTCACATTTTCCTCTGGAAATGTACATTCTAGTGTTGTGAATACTATTCTCCAAGACAAAACTTTGGCACGCTACTCCTCCCGCATTTTTTGTCGTAGACCCATGAATGAGGTGTCAAATCGACCGGCTCATTTAGGAGAGGTGTGCTATGACTTTTCTAAGCGATCGGTTGTACGATGTTGGTCTGGCGGGCGATAAATCGGCCGAAAAAAGTCCCATAGACTTAACATTGGCACCAAATTTGTGAGATCATATCTTTTGACCAGAAGGTCGTAGAAACTTGGGGTTGGGCTCTTTTGACTCGGCCTATCATGCAGCTAACAATTAGTGACATAATAACTTCATATTCATGCCCTAGCAACCACTTAGGGCAGCCTAGCAACCATAAAACAACATATTCAAGACATATCTCAGCTCCAGAAAATAGAAGAAATATGGATTTTGCCTTTTTTTGACTCAGACTGTCAACTAGTCTTTAAATATCATCTTATAAACTGTATAAGCACACCATAGCAACCATGTAGGGTACCCTAGTAACCACACAAACACACGAATAAGCCATATCTCAGCCCCAGAACATCATACACACATGATTGTTGGCTCGTATGCAATCCTGTACCACACCCTAGCAACCGGGTGGTGAGTTTTGCCACTGCAAGCACCACTTCACATTTTCCTCTGGAAATGTACATTCTAGTGTTGTGAATACTATTCTCCAAGACAAAACTTTGGCACGCTACTCCTCCCGCATTTTTTGTCACAGACACATTAATAAGGTGTCAAATCGACCAGCTCGTTAAGGAGAGGTGTGCTATGACTTTTCTAAGAGATCGGGCGTACGATGCTTGTCTAGCGGGCAATAAATCGGCCGAAAAATCTCCCATAGACTTAACATTGGAACCAAATTTGTGAGATCATATCTTTTGAATAGAAGGTCATAGAGACTTGGGGTTGGGCTCATTTGACTCGGCCTATCATACAGCCAACAAGTAGTGACATAGTAACTTAATATTCACGCCCTAGCAACCACTTAGGGCAGCCTAGCAACCATAAAACAACATATACAAGCCATATCTCAGCTCCAGAAAATAGAAGAAACATGGATTTTGCCTTTTTTTGACTCAGACTGTCAACTAGTCTTTAAATATTAACTCATAAACTGTATAATCACACCATAGCAACCATATAGGGTACCCCAGTAACCCTACAAACACATGAATAAGACATGTCTCAGCTGAATAAACCATTTATCATCACAAAAACATCATACAGACGTGTTTGGTGTCTCGTATGCAAAAATGTGCCACACTCTAGCAACCGAGCGAGCTTTTTGCCACTGCAAGCACCACTTCACATTTTCCTCTGGAAATGTACATTCTAGTGTTGTGAATACTATTCTCCAAGACAAAACTTTGGCACGCTACTCCTCCCGCATTTTTTGTCACAGACACATGAATGAGGTGTCAAATCGACCAGCTCGTTAAGGAGAGGTGTGCTATGACTTTTCTAAGCAATCGGTTGTACGATGTTCGTCTGGCGGGCGATAAATCGGACAGAAAAAGTCCCATAGACTTAACATTGGCACAAAATTGGTGAGATCATATCTTTTGAACAGAAGGTCATAGAGACATGGGGTTGGGCTCATTTTACTCGGCCTATCATGCAGCCAAGAAGTAGAGACATAATAACTTCATATTTACGCCCTAGCAACCACTTAGGGCAGCCTAGCAACCATAAATCAACATATTCAAGTCATTTCTCAGCTTCAGAAAATAGAAGAAACATGGATTTTGCCTTTTTTGATTTAGACTGTCAACTAGTGTTTAAATATAATCTCATACACTGTATAATCACACCATAGCAACCATATAGAGTACCCTAGTAACCACCTGAACACATGAATAAGCCATTTCTCAGCTGAATAAACAATTTATCGTCACAAAAACATCGTACAGACGTGTTTGGTGTCTCGTATGCAAAAATGTGCCACACTCTAGCAACCGAGCGAGCTTTTTGCCACTGCAAGCACCACTTCACATTTTCCTCTGGAAATGTACATTCTAGTGTTGTGAATACTATTCTCCAAGACAAAACTTTGGCACGCTACTCCTCCCGCATTTATTGTCGTAGATCCATGAATGTGGTGTCAAATCGACCCGGTCATTAAGGAGAGGTGTGCTATGACTTTTCTAAGCGATCGGTTGTACGATGTTCGTCTGGCGGGCAATAAATCGGACAGAAAAAGTCCCATAGACTTAACATTGGCACAAAATTGGTGAGATCATATCTTTTGAACAGAAGGTCATAGAGACTTGGGGTTGGGCTCATTTGACTCGGCCTATCATGCAGCCAACAAGTAGTGACACAGTAACTTCATATTTACGCCCTAGCAACCACTTAGGGCAGCCTAGCAACCATAAAACAACATATTCAAGCCATATCTCAGCTCCAGAAAATAGAAGAAACATGGATTTTGCCTTTTTTTGACTCAGACTGTCAACTAGTCTTTAAATATTAACTCATAAACTGTATAATCACACCATAGCAACCATATAGGGTACCCTAGTAACCCTACAAACACATGAATAAGCCACATCTCAGCACCAGAACATCGTACAGACATGGTTGTTGTCTCATATGCAATTCTGTACCACACTCTAGCAACCGAGCGAGCTTTTTGCCACTGCAAGCACCACTTCACATTTTCCTCTGGAAATGTACATTCTAGTGTTGTGAATACTATTCTCCAAGACAAAACTTTGGCACGCTACTCCTCCCGCATTTTTTGTCACAGACACATGAATGAGGTGTCAAATCGACCAGCTCGTTAAGGAGAGGTGTGCTATGACTTTTCTAAGCAATCGGTTGTACGATGTTCGTCTGGCGGGCGATAAATCGGCCGAAAAAAGTCCCATAGACTTAACATTGGCACCAAATTTGTGAGATCATATCTTTTGAATAGAAGGTCATAGAGACTTGGGGTTGGGCTCTATTGACTCGGCCTATCATGCAGCTAACAATTAGTGACATAATAACTTCATATTCATGCCCTAGCAACCACTTAGGGCAGCCTAGCAACCATAAAACAACATATAAAAGACATATCTCAGCTCCAGAAAATAGAAGAAACATGGATTTTGCCTTTTTTGACTCAGACTGTCAACTAGTCTTTAAATATCATCTTATAAACTGTATAATCACACCATAGCAACCATGTAGGGTACCCTAGTAACCACACAAACACACGAATAAGCCATATCTCAGCCCCAGAACATCGTACACACATGATTGTTGGCTCGTATGCAATTCTGTAACACACCCTAGCAACCGGGTGGTGAGTTTTGCCACTGCAAGCACCACTTCACATTTTCCTCTGGAAATGTACATTCTAGTGTTGTGAATACTATTCTCCAAGACAAAACTTTGGCACGCTACTCCTCCCGCATTTTTTGTCACAGACACATGAATGAGGTGTCAAATCGACCAGCTCGTTAAGGAGAGGTGTGCTATGACTTTTCTAAGCAATCGGTTGTACGATGTTCGTCTGGCGGGCGATAAATCGGCCGAAAAAAGTCCCATAGACTTAACATTGGCACCAAATTTGTGAGATCATATCTTTTGAATAGAAGGTCATAGAGACTTGGGGTTGGGCTCTATTGACTCGGCCTATCATGCAGCTAACAATTAGTGACATAATAACTTCATATTCATGCCCTAGCAACCACTTAGGGCAGCCTAGCAACCATAAAACAACATATAAAAGACATATCTCAGCTCCAGAAAATAGAAGAAACATGGATTTTGCCTTTTTTGACTCAGACTGTCAACTAGTCTTTAAATATCATCTTATAAACTGTATAATCACACCATAGCAACCATGTAGGGTACCCTAGTAACCACACAAACACACGAATAAGCCATATCTCAGCCCCAGAACATCGTACACACATGATTGTTGGCTCGTATGCAATTCTGTAACACACCCTAGCAACCGGGTGGTGAGTTTTGCCACTGCAAGCACCACTTCACATTTTCCTCTGGAAATGTACATTCTAGTGTTGTGAATACTATTCTCCAAGACAAAACTTTGGCACGCTACTCCTCCCGCATTTTTTGTCGTAGACCCATGAATGAGGTGTCAAATCGACCGGCTCATTTAGGAGAGGTGTGCTATGACTTTTCTAAGCGATCGGTTGTACGATGTTGGTCTGGCGGGCGATAAATCGGCCGAAAAAAGTCCCATAGACTTAACATTGGCACCAAATTTGTGAGATCATATCTTTTGACCAGAAGGTCGTAGAAACTTGGGGTTGGGCTCTTTTGACTCGGCCTATCATGCAGCTAACAATTAGTGACATAATAACTTCATATTCATGCCCTAGCAACCACTTAGGGCAGCCTAGCAACCATAAAACAACATATTCAAGACATATCTCAGCTCCAGAAAATAGAAGAAATATGGATTTTGCCTTTTTTTGACTCAGACTGTCAACTAGTCTTTAAATATCATCTTATAAACTGTATAAGCACACCATAGCAACCATGTAGGGTACCCTAGTAACCACACAAACACACGAATAAGCCATATCTCAGCCCCAGAACATCATACACACATGATTGTTGGCTCGTATGCAATCCTGTACCACACCCTAGCAACCGGGTGGTGAGTTTTGCCACTGCAAGCACCACTTCACATTTTCCTCTGGAAATGTACATTCTAGTGTTGTGAATACTATTCTCCAAGACAAAACTTTGGCACGCTACTCCTCCCGCATTTTTTGTCACAGACACATGAATGAGGTGTCAAATCGACCGGCTTGTTAAGGAGAGGTGTGCTATGACTTTTCTAAGAGATCGGGTGTACGATGCTTGTCTAGCGGGCGATAAATCGGCCGAAAAATCTCCCATAGACTTAACATTTGCACCAAATTTGTTAGATCATATCTTTTGAATAGAAGGTCATAGAGACTTGGGGTTGGGCTCATTTGACTCGGCCTATCATACAGCCAACAAGTAGAGACATAATAACTTCATATTTACGCCCTAGCAACCACTTAGGGCAGCCTAGCAACCATAAATCAACATATTCAAGTCATTTCTCAGCTTCAGAAAATAGAAGAAACATCGATTTTGCCTTTTTTGACTTAGACTGTCAACTAGTCTTTAAATATAATCTCGTGAACTGTATAATCACACCATAGCAACCATATAGGGTACCCTAGTAACCCTACAAACACATGAATAAGCCACATCTCAGCACCAGAACATCGTACAGACATCGTTGTTGTCTCATATGCAATTCTGTACCACACTCTAGCAACCGAGCGAGCTTTTTGCCACTGCAAGCACCACTTCACATTTTCCTCTGGAAATGTACATTCTAGTTATTCTTCTTCTTCTTCTTATTATTCTGGCCACTTTTTGGTTCGCTACTCCTCCCGCAGATTTTGTCACAGACCCATGGGTGAGGTGTCAAATCGACCGGCTCATTTAGGAGAGGTGTGCTATGACTTTTCTAAGCGATCGGGGGTACGATGGTCGCCTCAGGGCCGAAAAACGGCCAAAAAAAATCCCATAGACTTAACATTACGACAAACTTTGACGAGTCATAGCTCTGAGATCGGATTTCGCAGAAACCTGTGATTTACCACATTTGAAGAGGGTGACAGGTTCTTTAAGAAAATACCTCACAATGGGGTAAAAGTTGCACCCCTTGGGGGCAGGAGCTCCCCAAATTTTTCCCATTGAAAATTTTCTAGTATAGCATTTTACTATTCCAGGAAAAAGTTTGGAGCACTCCTACGTCCACAGTTTTTGTCACAGACCCATGAATGAGGCATCAAATCGTGCGGCCTATTGAGGAGAAGTGTCCTATCACTTTTATCAGAGATCGGGGGTACGGTGTTCGACCCAGGGGCGAACAAATTTCCAAAAAATCCCATAGACTTAACATTGAGACAAACTTTGATGACTCGTAGCTCCAAACAAGGATTTCGGACAAACGTGAGATTTGCCACATTTGAAGAGGCTGGCAGGCTCTTTAAGAACATACCACACAATGGGGTAAAAGTTGTACCCCTGGGGGGCAGGAGCTGCCCAAAGTTTCCCCATTGACTTACTATGGTGAAGGACGTCCCATCAAATGCATGTGTTTTTCCTACTATGGTAAATTGCATAGGGATTTTGTATTGAACATAGCTCTGGATCACAGTGTCATAGAGACAAGGGGGCGGGCTCATTTTACTCAGACGACCAATCAGTCTCTCAGGATCATTGTGAAGCTATTAAGCCACGCCCTAGCAACCATTTAGAGCACCTTAGCAACAACTCCCATAGACTTCCATTAAAAGAGATCAAAGGGATATCTCAGGATATAAGTGTCATAGAAACATGAGGGTGGGCTCGTTTGACTTGGGCCAGCAAACAGCCAATCATGAAACACCTCAACAATTTCTGGCCATGCCCTAGCAACCATTATCGAGCACCTTAGCAACCAAAATCCAAAGTGGCATATCTCCCATTCTGAATGTCATAGAGGCATGGGAGTTGGTTTATATCATTCATACTGACAAGCAGCCTTTGGAGTTTCATGATTGACAGCTACCAAGCCACTCCCTAGCAACCAAATAGAGTACCCTAGCAACCATTTTGCAAGACTTTATCTCTGCATCAAAACATCGTATAGAGATGGGGGTTGGTTTATACATTCACATTGACTTTGGAGCTTCATGATTGGCAGCTGCCAAGCCACTCCCTAGCAACCAAACAGAGTACCCTAGCAACCGTTTTTCAAGACCCATATCTCTGCATCAAAACATCGTATAGAGATGGGGTTCGGCTCTTTTTACTCATGTTAGCAAACATGACTTGTTACATGCTACACATGCTAGCAGTGAATAGCTACATGCTAATATTGATTAGCTAAGTGCTAAATCATGCCATGAATGTTATAAAAACTCTATAGTAACCATATGTGAACACTACCAACCACCTAGTAACACCATAGCAACCACCCAGAATACCATAGCAACCACCTAGCAACACCCTAGCAACCACCAAGAATACCCTAGCAACCACCTAGCAACACCCTAGCAACCACACAGAACACCCTAGCAACCGCCTAGCAACACCCTAGCAACCAACCAGAACACCTAGCAACACCCTAGCAACCACCCAGATCACCCTAGCAACCACCTACCAATACCCTAGCAACCATCTATAACACCCTAGCAACCACCCAGAACACCCTAGCAACCGCCTAGCAACACCCTGGCAACCATATAGAACACCCTAGAAACCACATAGCAACACCCTAGCAACCACCCAGAACACCCTAGTAACCACCTAGCAACACCCTGGCAACCATCTATAACACCCTAGCAACCACCTAGAACACCTTAGCAACCACCTAGCAACACCCTAGCAACCACTCAGAACACCCTAGCAACCACCTAGCAACACCATAGCAACCACCCAGAACACCCTAGCAACCGCCTAGCAACACCCTAGCAACCACACAGAACACCCTAGCAACCACCTAGCAACACCCTAGCAACCACCCAGAACACCCTAGCAACCGAGCGAGCTTTTTGCCACTGCAAGCACCACTTCACATTTTCCTCTGGAAATGTACATTCTAGTTAGTGGTGCTTGCAAAGCAACACTATTGTTATCCTGCATACTTATTATTCTTTTTCTTATTCTTATTATTCCGGACACTTCTTCGGCACGCTACTCCTCCCGCAGCTTTTGTCACAGACTCATGAGAGTGGTGTCAAATCGACCGGCTCGTTTAGGAGAGGTGTGCTATGACTTTTCTAAGAGATCGGGGGTACGATGGTCGCCCCAGGGGCGAAAAACGGCCAAAAAAAATCCCATAGACTTAACATTGCGAAAAACTTTGACGGGTCATAGCTCTGAGCGAGGATTTCGTAGAAATCTGTGATTTACCACATTTGAAGAGGCTGACAGGCTCTGTAAGAAAATACCACACAATGGGGTAAAAGTTGCACCCCTGGGGGGCAGGAGCTGCCCAAAGTTTTCCCCATTGACTTACTATGGTGAAGGACGTCCCATCAAATGCATGTGTTTTTCCTACTATGGTAAATTGCATAGGGATTTTGTATTGAACATAGCTCTGGATCACAGTGTCATAGAGACAAGGGGGCGGGCTCATTTTACTCAGACGACCAATCAGTCTCTCAGGATCATTGTGATGCTATCAAGCCACGCCCTAGCAACCATATAGAGCACCTTAGCAACAACTCCCATAGGCTTCCATTGAAAGAGATCAAAGGGATATCTCCGGATAGAAGTGTCATAGAAACACAAGGGTGGTCTCGTTTGACTCGGGGTAGCAAACAGCGAATCATGAATCACCTCAACAATTTCTGGCCACACCCTAGCAACCATTATCGAGCACCTTAGCAACCAAATTTTAAAGAGGGATATCTTCCATTGTGAATGTCATACAGGCTTGGGAGTTGTATTATATCAATTACACTGACAAGCAGCCTTTGGAGATTCATGATTGGCAGCTGCCAAGCCACTCCCTAGCAACCAAAAAGAGTACCCTAGCAACCATTTTGCAAGGCCTACATCTCTGCATCAGAACATCGTATAGAGATGGGGGTTGGTTTATACATTCACATTGACTTTGGAGCTTCATGATTGGAAGCTGCCAAGCCACTCCCTAGCAACCAAACAGAGTACCCTAGCAACCGTTTTGCAAGACCTATATCTCTGCATCAAAACATCGTATAGAGATGGGGGTTGGTTTATCCATTCACATTGACTTTGGAGCTTCATGATTGGCAGCTGCCAAGCCACTCCCTAGCAACCAAACAGAGTACCCTAGCAACCATTTTGTAACAGCTATATCTCAGCATCAGAACATTGTATCGCGATGGGGGTTGGGTCTTTTGACTCATGCTAGCACATAAAACTTTCAAAATGTTAAACATGCTAGCTGTGAATAGCTACATGCTAATATTGATTAGCTAAGTGCTAAATCATGCCATGAACATTATAAAAACTCTATAGTAACCATATGTGAACAATACCAACCACCTAGTAACACCATAGCAACCACCCAGAACACCCTAGCAACCACCTAGCAACACCATAGCAACCAACCAGAACACCCTAGCAACCGCCTAGCAACACCCTAGCAACCGCCTAGCAACCATCCAGAACACCTTAGCAACACCCTAGCAACCACCTAGCAACACCTTAGCAACCACCTAGCAACACCCTAGAAACCACCCAGAACACCCTAGCAACCGCCTAGCAACACCCTAGCAACCACCTAGAACATCCTAGCAACCACCTAGCAACACCCTAGCAACAACCCAGGACACCCTAGCAACCACCCAGAACACCCTAGCAACCACCTAGAAACACCCTAGCAACCATCCAGAACACCTTAGCAACACCCTAGCAACCACCTAGCAACACCTTAGCAACCACCCAGAACACCCTAACAACCACCTAGCAACACCCTAGCAACCACCCAGAACACCCTAGCAACCAGCTAGCAACACCAAAGCAACCACCCATAACACCCTAGCAACCACCCAGAACACCGAAGCAACCACCCAGAACACCCTAGCAACCGGGTGGTGAGTTTTGCCACTGCAAGCACCACTTCACATTTTCCTCTGGAAATGTACATTCTAGTGTTGTGAATACTATTCTCCAAGACAAAACTTTGGCACGCTACTCCTCCCGCATTTTTTGTCGTAGACCCATGAATGAGGTGTCAAATCGACCGGCTCATTTAGGAGAGGTGTGCTATGACTTTTCTAAGCGATCGGTTGTACGATGTTGGTCTGGCGGGCGATAAATCGGCCGAAAAAAGTCCCATAGACTTAACATTGGCACCAAATTTGTGAGATCATATCTTTTGACCAGAAGGTCGTAGAAACTTGGGGTTGGGCTCTTTTGACTCGGCCTATCATGCAGCTAACAATTAGTGACATAATAACTTCATATTCATGCCCTAGCAACCACTTAGGGCAGCCTAGCAACCATAAAACAACATATTCAAGACATATCTCAGCTCCAGAAAATAGAAGAAATATGGATTTTGCCTTTTTTTGACTCAGACTGTCAACTAGTCTTTAAATATCATCTTATAAACTGTATAAGCACACCATAGCAACCATGTAGGGTACCCTAGTAACCACACAAACACACGAATAAGCCATATCTCAGCCCCAGAACATCATACACACATGATTGTTGGCTCGTATGCAATCCTGTACCACACCCTAGCAACCGGGTGGTGAGTTTTGCCACTGCAAGCACCACTTCACATTTTCGTCTGGAAATGTACAGTCTAGTGTTGTGAATACTATTCTCCAAGACAAAACTTTGGCACGCTACTCCTCCTGTATTTTTTGTCGTAGACCCATGAATAAGGTGTCAAATCGACCGGCTCATTTAGGAGAGGTGTGCTATGACTTTTCTTAGCGATCGGTTGTACGATGTTCATCTGGCGGGCGATAAATCGGCCGAAAAAAGTCCCATAGACTTAACATTGGCACCAAATTTGTGAGATCATATCTTTTGACCAGAAGGTCATAGAAACTTGGGGTTGGGCTCTTTTTACTTGGCCTATCATGCAGCCAACAAGTAGAGACATAATAACTTCATATTTATGCCCTAGCAACCACTTAGGGCAGCCTAGCAACCATAAATCAACATATTCAAGTAATTTCTCAGCTTCAGAAAATAGAAGAAACATGGATTTTGCCTTTTTTGACTTAGACTGTCAACTAGTCTTTAAATATCATCTCATACACTGTATAAGCACACCATAGCAACCATATAGAGTACCCCAGTAACCACCTGCACACATGAATAAGCCATATCTCAGCTGAATACGCCATATCTCATCACAAAATCATTGTAGAGACGTTTTTGGTGTCTCGTATGCAAAAATGTGCCACACTCTAGCAACCGAGCGAGCTTTTTGCCACTGCAAGCACCACTTCACATTTTCCTCTGGAAATGTACATTCTAGTGTTGTGAATACTATTCTCCAAGACAAAACTTTGGCACGCTACTCCTCCCGCATTTTTTGTCACAGACACATGAATGAGGTGTCAAATCGACCGGCTTGTTAAGGAGAGGTGTGCTATGACTTTTCTAAGAGATCGGGTGTACGATGCTTGTCTAGCGGGCGATAAATCGGCCGAAAAATCTCCCATAGACTTAACATTTGCACCAAATTTGTTAGATCATATCTTTTGAATAGAAGGTCATAGAGACTTGGGGTTGGGCTCATTTGACTCGGCCTATCATACAGCCAACAAGTAGAGACATAATAACTTCATATTTACGCCCTAGCAACCACTTAGGGCAGCCTAGCAACCATAAATCAACATATTCAAGTCATTTCTCAGCTTCAGAAAATAGAAGAAACATCGATTTTGCCTTTTTTGACTTAGACTGTCAACTAGTCTTTAAATATAATCTCGTGAACTGTATAATCACACCATAGCAACCATATAGGGTACCCTAGTAACCCTACAAACACATGAATAAGCCACATCTCAGCACCAGAACATCGTACAGACATCGTTGTTGTCTCATATGCAATTCTGTACCACACTCTAGCAACCGAGCGAGCTTTTTGCCACTGCAAGCACCACTTCACATTTTCCTCTGGAAATGTACATTCTAGTGTTGTGAATACTATTCTCCAAGACAAAACTTTGGCACGCTACTCCTCCCGCATTTTTTGTCACAGACACATGAATAAGGTGTCAAATCGACCAGCTCGTTAAGGAGAGGTGTGCTATGACTTTTCTAAGAGATCGGGCGTACGATGCTTGTCTAGCGGGCAATAAATCGGCCGAAAAATCTCCCATAGACTTAACATTGGAACCAAATTTGTGAGATCATATCTTTTGAATAGAAGGTCATAGAGACTTGGGGTTGGGCTCATTTGACTCGGCCTATCATACAGCCAACAAGTAGTGACATAGTAACTTAATATTCACGCCCTAGCAACCACTTAGGGCAGCCTAGCAACCATAAAACAACATATACAAGCCATATCTCAGCTCCAGAAAATAGAAGAAACATGGATTTTGCCTTTTTTTGACTCAGACTGTCAACTAGTCTTTAAATATTAACTCATAAACTGTATAATCACACCATAGCAACCATATAGGGTACCCCAGTAACCCTACAAACACATGAATAAGACATGTCTCAGCTGAATAAACCATTTATCATCACAAAAACATCGTACAGACGTGTTTGGTGTCTCGTATGCAAAAATGTGCCACACTCTAGCAACCGAGCGAGCTTTTTGCCACTGCAAGCACCACTTCACATTTTCCTCTGGAAATGTACATTCTAGTGTTGTGAATACTATTCTCCAAGACAAAACTTTGGCACGCTACTCCTCCCGCATTTTTTGTCGTAGACCCATGAATGAGGTGTCAAATCGACCGGCTCATTTAGGAGAGGTGTGCTATGACTTTTCTAAGCGATCGGTTGTACGATGTTGGTCTGGCGGGCGATAAATCGGCCGAAAAAAGTCCCATAGACTTAACATTGGCACCAAATTTGTGAGATCATATCTTTTGACCAGAAGGTCGTAGAAACTTGGGGTTGGGCTCTTTTGACTCGGCCTATCATGCAGCTAACAATTAGTGACATAATAACTTCATATTCATGCCCTAGCAACCACTTAGGGCAGCCTAGCAACCATAAAACAACATATTCAAGACATATCTCAGCTCCAGAAAATAGAAGAAATATGGATTTTGCCTTTTTTTGACTCAGACTGTCAACTAGTCTTTAAATATCATCTTATAAACTGTATAAGCACACCATAGCAACCATGTAGGGTACCCTAGTAACCACACAAACACACGAATAAGCCATATCTCAGCCCCAGAACATCATACACACATGATTGTTGGCTCGTATGCAATCCTGTACCACACCCTAGCAACCGGGTGGTGAGTTTTGCCACTGCAAGCACCACTTCACATTTTCCTCTGGAAATGTACATTCTAGTGTTGTGAATACTATTCTCCAAGACAAAACTTTGGCACGCTACTCCTCCCGCATTTTTTGTCGTAGACCCATGAATGAGGTGTCAAATCGACCGGCTCATTTAGGAGAGGTGTGCTATGACTTTTCTAAGCGATCGGTTGTACGATGTTGGTCTGGCGGGCGATAAATCGGCCGAAAAAAGTCCCATAGACTTAACATTGGCACCAAATTTGTGAGATCATATCTTTTGACCAGAAGGTCGTAGAAACTTGGGGTTGGGCTCTTTTGACTCGGCCTATCATGCAGCTAACAATTAGTGACATAATAACTTCATATTCATGCCCTAGCAACCACTTAGGGCAGCCTAGCAACCATAAAACAACATATTCAAGACATATCTCAGCTCCAGAAAATAGAAGAAATATGGATTTTGCCTTTTTTTGACTCAGACTGTCAACTAGTCTTTAAATATCATCTTATAAACTGTATAAGCACACCATAGCAACCATGTAGGGTACCCTAGTAACCACACAAACACACGAATAAGCCATATCTCAGCCCCAGAACATCATACACACATGATTGTTGGCTCGTATGCAATCCTGTACCACACCCTAGCAACCGGGTGGTGAGTTTTGCCACTGCAAGCACCACTTCACATTTTCGTCTGGAAATGTACAGTCTAGTGTTGTGAATACTATTCTCCAAGACAAAACTTTGGCACGCTACTCCTCCTGTATTTTTTGTCGTAGACCCATGAATAAGGTGTCAAATCGACCGGCTCATTTAGGAGAGGTGTGCTATGACTTTTCTTAGCGATCGGTTGTACGATGTTCATCTGGCGGGCGATAAATCGGCCGAAAAAAGTCCCATAGACTTAACATTGGCACCAAATTTGTGAGATCATATCTTTTGACCAGAAGGTCATAGAAACTTGGGGTTGGGCTCTTTTTACTTGGCCTATCATGCAGCCAACAAGTAGAGACATAATAACTTCATATTTATGCCCTAGCAACCACTTAGGGCAGCCTAGCAACCATAAATCAACATATTCAAGTAATTTCTCAGCTTCAGAAAATAGAAGAAACATGGATTTTGCCTTTTTTGACTTAGACTGTCAACTAGTCTTTAAATATCATCTCATACACTGTATAAGCACACCATAGCAACCATATAGAGTACCCCAGTAACCACCTGCACACATGAATAAGCCATATCTCAGCTGAATACGCCATATCTCATCACAAAATCATTGTAGAGACGTTTTTGGTGTCTCGTATGCAAAAATGTGCCACACTCTAGCAACCGAGCGAGCTTTTTGCCACTGCAAGCACCACTTCACATTTTCCTCTGGAAATGTACATTCTAGTTAGTGGTGCTTGCTGAAAGCAAGGCAACACTATTACTATTGTGTTTTTTGAGTCGGCCCAAAAGTTTGGCACGCTACTCCTCCCGCAGTTTTTGTCACACACCCATGAATGAGGTCTCAAATCGTGCGGAATATTCGGGAATGGTGTGCTATGACTTTTCTAAGCAATCGGGGGTACGATGTTCGCCCGAAGGGCGAACAAATTTCCCAAAAATCCCATAGACTTAACATTGCGACAAACTTTGACGAATCATAGCTCCGAGCGAGAATTTTGCAGAAGCCTGCGATTTACCACATTTGAAGAGGCTGACAGGCTCTGTAAGAACATACCTCACAATGGGGTAAAAGTTGCACCCCTGGGGGGCAGGAGCTGCCCAAACTTTCCCCCATTGACCCCAATGTTATTTATTATTTTTTTTTTTTTTTCAACTTCCGTGCGTTTTTTGGCACGCTACTCCTCCCGCAGCTTTTGTCACAGACCCATGGGTGAGGCGTCAAATCGACCGGCTTATTTAGGAGAGGTGTGCTATGACTTTTCTAAGAGATCGGGGGTACGATGGTCGCCCCAGGGGCGAAAAACGGCCGAAAAAAATCCCATAGACTTAACATTGCGAAAAACTTTGACGACTCATAGCTCCGAGCGAGGATTTCACAGAAGCCTGCGATTTACCACATTTGAAGAGGCTGACAGGCTCTGTAAGAACATACCTCACAATGGGGTAAAAGTTGCACCCCTGGGGGGCAGGAGCTGCCCAAAATTTTGCCAAAATTCCCATAGACTTAACATTGCGAAAAAATTTGACGAGTCATAGCTCTGAGCGAGGATTTCGCAGAAACCAGCAATTTACCACATTTGAAGAGGCTGACAGGCTCTTTAAGAAAATACCTCACAATGGGGTAAAAGTTGCACCCCTTGGGGGCAGGAGCTCCCCAAATTTTTCCCATTGAAAATTTTCTAGTATAGCATTTTACTATTCCAGGAAAAAGTTTGGAGCACTCCTACGTCCACAGTTTTTGTCACAGACCCATGAATGAGGCATCAAATCGTGCGGCCTATTGAGGAGAAGTGTCCTATCACTTTTATCAGAGATCGGGGGTACGGTGTTCGACCCAGGGGCGAACAAATTTCCAAAAAATCCCATAGACTTAACATTGAGACAAACTTTGACGACTCGTAGCTCCAAACAAGGATTTCGGACAAACGTGAGATTTGCCACATTTGAAGAGGCTGGCAGGCTCTTTAAGAACATACCACACAATGGGGTAAAAGTTGTACCCCTGGGGGGCAGGAGCTGCCCAAAGTTTCCCCATTGACTTACTATGGTGAAGGACGTCCCATCAAATGCATGTGTTTTTCCTACTATGGTAAATTGCATTGGGATTTTGTATTGAACATAGCTCTGGATCACAGTGTCATAGAGACAAGGGGGCGGGCTCATTTTACTCAGACGACCAATCAGTCTCTCAGGATCATTGTGAAGCTATTAAGCCACGCCCTAGCAACCATTTAGAGCACCTTAGCAACAACTCCCATAGACTTCCATTAAAAGAGATCAAAGGGATATCTCAGGATATAAGTGTCATAGAAACATGAGGGTGGGCTCGTTTGACTTGGGCCAGCAAACAGCCAATCATGAAACACCTCAACAATTTCTGGCCATGCTCTAGCAACCATTATCGAGCACCTTAGCAACCAAAATCCAAAGTGGCATATCTTCCATTCTGAATGTCATAGAGGCATGGGAGTTGGTTTATATCATTCATACTGACAAGCAGCCTTTGGAGTTTCATGATTGACAGCTACCAAGCCACTCCCTAGCAACCAAATAGAGTACCCTAGCAACCATTTTGCAAGACTTTATCTCTGCATCAAAACATCGTATAGAGATGGGGGTTGGTTTATACATTCACATTGACTTTGGAGCTTCATGATTGGCAGCTGCAAAAGCCACTCCCTAGCAACCAAACAGAGTACCCTAGCAACCGTTTTTCAAGACCTATATCTCTGCCTCAAAACATCGTATAGAGATGGGGGTTGGTTTAAACATTCACATTGACTTTGGAGCTTCATGATTGGCAGCTGCCAAGCCACTCCCTAGCAACCAAACAGAGTACCCTAGCAACCATTTTGTAAGACGTACATCTCTGCATCAAAACATCGTATAGAGATGGGGGTTGGCTCTTTTTACTCATGCTAGCAAACATGACTTGCTACATGCTACACATGCTAGCAGAGAATAGCTACATGCTAATATTGATTAGCTAAGTGCTAAATCATGCCAAGAAAATGCTACAAACTTCATAGTAACCATCTGTGACAACTACCAACCATCCAATACCAGAACATCCTAGCAACCTCCTTGCAACAACCTAGCAACCACCCAGAACACGCTAGCAACACCCTAGCAACCACCCAGAATACCCTAGCAACCGCCTAACAACACAATAGCAACCACCCAGAACACCCTAGCAACCACCAAGAACACCCTAGCAACCACTCAGAACACCATAGCAACTGCCTAGCAACACCCTAGCAACCACCCAGAACACCCTAGCAACCGCCTAGCAACACCCTAGCAACCACCCAGAACACCATAGCAACCACCTAGCAACACTATAGCAACCACCCAGAACACCCTAGCAACCACCTAGCAACACCCTAGCAACCACTCAGAACACCCTAGCAACCGTACAACAAAACCATAGCAACCACCCAGAACACCCTAGCAACCGCCTAGCAACACCCTAGCAACCACACAGAACACCCTAGCAACCACCTAGCAACACCCTAGCAACCACTCAGAACACCCTAGCAACCGAGCGAGCTTTTTGCCACTGCAAGCACCACTTCACATTTTCCTCTGGAAATGTACATTCTAGTGTTGTGAATACTATTCTCCAAGACAAAACTTTGGCACGCTACTCCTCCCGCATTTATTGTCGTAGATCCATGAATGTGGTGTCAAATCGACCCGGTCATTGAGGAGAGGTGTGCTATGACTTTTCTAAGTGATCGGTTGTACGATGTTCGTCTGGCGGGCGATAAATCGGCCGGAAAAAGTCCCATAGACTTAACATTGGCACCAAATTTGTGAGATCATATCTTTTGACCAGAAGGTCATAGAGACTTGGGGTTGGGCTCATTTGACTCGGCCTATCATGCAGCCAACAAGTAGTGACATAGTAACTTCATATTCACGCCCTAGCAACCACTTAGGGCAGCCTAGCAACCATAAAACAACATATTCAAGCCATATCTCAGCTCCAGAAAATAGAAGAAACATGGATTTTGACTTTTTTGACTTAGACTGTCAACTAGTCTTTAAATATTATCTCATAAACTGTATAATCACACCATAGCAACTATATAGGGTACCCTAGTAACCATACAAACACATGAATAAGCCATATCTCAGCACCTGAATATCGTACAGACATGGTTGTTGTCTCATATGCAATTCTGTACAACACTCTAGCAACCAAGCGAGCTTTTTGCCACTGCAAGCACCACTTCACATTTTCCTCTGGAAATGTACATTCTAGTGTTGTGAATACTATTCTCCAAGACAAAACTTTGGCACGCTACTCCTCCCGCATTTTTTGTCGTAGACCCATGAATGAGGTGTCAAATCGACCGGCTCATTTAGGAGAGGTGTGCTATGACTTTTCTAAGCGATCGGTTGTACGATGTTGGTCTGGCGGGCGATAAATCGGCCGAAAAAAGTCCCATAGACTTAACATTGGCACCAAATTTGTGAGATCATATCTTTTGACCAGAAGGTCGTAGAAACTTGGGGTTGGGCTCTTTTGACTCGGCCTATCATGCAGCTAACAATTAGTGACATAATAACTTCATATTCATGCCCTAGCAACCACTTAGGGCAGCCTAGCAACCATAAAACAACATATTCAAGACATATCTCAGCTCCAGAAAATAGAAGAAATATGGATTTTGCCTTTTTTTGACTCAGACTGTCAACTAGTCTTTAAATATCATCTTATAAACTGTATAAGCACACCATAGCAACCATGTAGGGTACCCTAGTAACCACACAAACACACGAATAAGCCATATCTCAGCCCCAGAACATCATACACACATGATTGTTGGCTCGTATGCAATCCTGTACCACACCCTAGCAACCGGGTGGTGAGTTTTGCCACTGCAAGCACCACTTCACATTTTCCTCTGGAAATGTACATTCTAGTTAGTGGTGCTTGCTGAAAGCAAGGCAACACTATTACTATTGTGTTTTTTGAGTCGGCCCAAAAGTTTGGCACGCTACTCCTCCCGCAGTTTTTGTCACACACCCATGAATGAGGTCTCAAAACGTGCGGAATATTCGGGAATGGTGTGCTATGACTTTTCTAAGCGATCGGGGGTACGATGTTCGCCCGAAGGGCGAACAAATTTCCCAAAAATCCCATAGACTTAACATTGCGACAAACTTTGACGACTCATAGCTCCGAGCGAGAATTTCACAGAAGCCTGCGATTCACCACATTTGAAGAGGCTGACAGGCTCTGTAAGAACATACCTCACAATGGGGTAAAAGTTGCACCCCTGGGGGGCAGGAGCTGCCCAAATTTTCCCCATTGACCCCCATGTTATTTATTATTCTTCTTCTTCTTCTTCTTCTTATTATTATTCTGGCCACTTTTTGGTTCGCTACTCCTCCCGCAAATTTTGTCACAGACCCATGGGTGAGGTGTCAAATCGACCGGCTCATTTAGGAGAGGTGTGCTATGACTTTTCTAAGAGATCGGGGGTACGATGGTCGCCCCAGGGGCGAAAAACGGCCGAAAAAAATCCCATAGACTTAACATTGCGAAAAATTTTGACGAGTCATAGCTCTGAGATCGGATTTCGCAGAAACCTGTGATTTACCACATTTGAAGAGGGTGACAGGCTCTGTAAGAAAATACCTCACATTGGGGTAAAAGTTGCACCCCTTGGGGGCAGGAGCTGCCCAAAATTTTGCCAAAATTCCCATAGACTTAACATTGCGAAAAAATTTGACGAGTCATAGCTCTGAGCGAGGATTTCGCAGAAACTTGCAATTTACCACATTTGAAGAGGCTGACAGGCTCTGTAAGAAAGTACCTCACAATGGGGTAAAAGTTGCACCCCTGAGGGGCAGGAGCTCCCCAAAAATTTTTCCCATTGAAAATTTCTAGTATAGCATTTTACTATTCCAGGAAAAAGTTTGGAGCACTCCTACGTCCACAGTTTTTGTCACAGACCCATGAATGAGGCATCAAATCGTGCGGCCTATTGAGGAGAAGCGTTCTATCACTTTTATCAGAGATCGGGGGTACGGTGTTCGCCCCAGGGGCGAACAAATTTCCAAAAAATCCCATAGACTTAACATTGAGACAAACTTTGACGACTCATAGCTCCGAACAACGATTTCGGAAAAACGTGTGATTTGCTACATTTGAAGAGGCTGGCAGGCTCTGTAAGAATATACCTCACAATGGGGTAAAAGTTGCACCCCTGGGGGGCAGGACCTGCCCAAACTTTTCCCCATTGACTTACTATGGTGAAGGACGTCCCATCAAATGCATGTGTTTTTCCTATTATGGTAAATTGCATAGGGATTTTGTATTGAACATAGCTCTGGATCACAGTGTCATAGAGACAAGGGGGCGGTCTCATTTTACTCAGACGACCAATCAGTCTCTCAGGATCATTGTGATGCTATCAAGCCACGCCCTAGCAACCATATAGAGCACCTTAGCAACAACTCCCATAGACTTCCATTGAAAGAGATCAAAGGGATATCTCCGGATAGAAGTGTCATAGAAACACAAGGGTGGTCTCGTTTGACTCGGGGTAGCAAACAGCCAATCATGAATCACCTCAACAATTTCTGGCCACACCCTAGCAACCATTATCGAGCACCTTAGCAACCAAATTTTAAAGAGGGATATCTTCCATTCTGAATGTCATACAGGCTTGGGAGTTGTATTATATCAATTATACTGACAAGCAGCCTTTGGAGATTCATGATTGGCAGCTGCCAAGCCACTCCCTAGCAACCAAAAAGAGTACCCTAGCAACCATTTTGCAAGGCCTACATCTCTGCATCAGAACATCGTATAGAGATGGGGGTTGGTTTATACATTCACATTGACTTTGGAGCTTCATGATTGGAAGCTACCAAGCCAGTCCCTAGCAACCAAACAGAGTACCCTAGCAACCGTTTTGCAAGACCTATATCTCTGCATCAAAACATCGTATAGAGATGGGGGTTGGTTTATCCATTCACATTGACTTTGGAGCTTCATGATTGGCAGCTGCCAAGCCACTCCCTAGCAACCAAACAGAGTACCCTAGCAACCATTTTGTAACAGCTATATCTCAGCATCAGAACATTGTATCGCGATGGGGGTTGGGTCTTTTGACTCATGCTAGCACATAGAAATTTCAAAATGCTAAACATGCTAGCTGTGAATAGCTACATGCTAATATTGATTAGCTAAGTGCTAAATCATGCCATGAACAATATAAAAACTCTATAATAACCATATGTGAACACTACCAACCACCTAGTAATACCATAGCAACTACCCAGAATACCCTAGCAACAACCTAACAACACCATAGCAACCACCCAGAACACCCTAGCAACCGCATAGCAACACCCTAGCAACCACCTAGAAACTATCCAGAACACCTTAGCAACACCCTAGCAACCACCCCAAACACCATAGCAACCACCTAGCAACACCTTAGCAACCACCCATAACACCCTAGCAACCGCCTAGCAACCATCCAGAACACCTTAGCAACCACCTAGCAACACCCTAGCAACCACCAAGAATACCCTAGCAACCACCTAGCAACACCCTAGCAACCACCCAGAACACCCTAGCAACCGCCTAGCAACACCCTGGCAACCATATAGAACACCCTAGCAACCACATAGCAACACCCTAGCAACCACCCAGAACACCCTAGCAACCACCTAGCAACACCCTGGCAACCATCTATAACACCCTAGCAACCACCTAGAACACCTTAGCAACCACCTAGCAACACCCTAGCAACAACTCAGAACACCCTAGCAACCACCTAGCAACACCATAGCAACCACCCAGAACACCCTAGCAACCGCCTAGCAACACCCTAGCAACCACACAGAACCCCCTAGCAACCACCTAGCAACACCCTAGCAACCACCCAGAACACCCTAGCAACCACCCATAACACCCTAGCAACCGAGCGAGCTTTTTGCCACTGCAAGCACCACTTCACATTTTCCTCTGGAAATGTACATTCTAGTTAGTGGTGCTTGCTGAAAGCAAGGCAACACTATTACTATTGTGTTTTTTGAGTCGGCACAAAAGTTTGACGCGCTACTCCTCCCGCAGTTTTTGTCACACACCCATGAATGAGGTCTCAAAACGTGCGGAATATTCGGGAATGGTGTGCTATGACTTTTCTAAGCGATCGGGGGTACGATGTTCGCCCGAAGGGCGAACAAATTTCCCAAAAATCCCATAGACTTAACATTGCGACAAACTTTGACGACTCGTAGCTCCGAGCGAGGATTTCACAGAAGCCTGCGATTTACCACATTTGAAGAGGCTGACAGGCTCTGTAAGAAAATACCTCACAATGGGGTAAAAGTTGCACCCCTGGGGGGCAGGAGCTGCCCAAATATTCCCCCATTGACCCCCATGTTATTTATTATTCTTCTTCTTCTTCTTCTTATTATTATTCTGGCCACTTTTTGGTTCGCTACTCCTCCCGCAGATTTTGTCACAGACCCATGGGTGAGGTGTCAAATCGACCGGCTCATTTAGGAGAGGTGTGCTATGACTTTTCTAAGAGATCGGGGGTACGATGGTCGCCTCAGGGGCGAAAAACGGCCAAAAAAAATCCCATAGACTTAACATGGCGAAAAAATTTGACGAGTCATAGCTCTGAGCGAGGATTTCGCAGAAACTTGCAATTTACCACATTTGAAGAGGCTGACAGGCTCTTTAAGAAAATACCTCACAATGGGGTAAAGGTTGCACCCCTGGGGGGCAGGAGCTCCCCAAATATTTTTCCCATTGAAATTTTCTAGTATAGCATTTTACTATTCCAGGAAAAAGTTTGGAGCACTCTTACGTCCACATTTTTTGTCACAGACCCATGAATGAGGCATCAAATCGTGCGGCCTATTGAGGAGAAGTGTCAAATGAATTTTATAAGAGATCAGGGGTACGGTGCTCGCCCCAGGGCCGAACAAATTTCCAAAAAATCCCATAGACTTAACATTGAGACAAACTTTGACGACTCATAGCTCCGAACAACGATTTCGGAAAAATGTGTGATTTTCCACATTTGAAGAGGCTTGCAGGCTCTGTAAGAATATACCTCACAATGGGGTAAAAGTTGCACCCCTGGGGGGCAGGAGCTGCCCAAAGTTTTCCCCATTGACTTACTATGGTGAAGGACGTCCCATCAAATGCATGTGTTTTTCCTACTATGGTAAATTGCATAGGGATTTTGTATTGAACATAGCTCTGGATCACAGTGTCATAGAGACAAGGGGGCGGGCTCATTTTACTCAGACGACCAATCAGTCTCTCAGGATCATTGTGATGCTATTAAGCCACGCCCTAGCAACCATATAGAGCACCTTAGCAACAACTCCCATAGACTTCCATTGAAAGAGATCAAAGGGATATCTCCGGATAGAAGTGTCATAGAAACACAAGGGTGGTCTCGTTTGACTCGGGGTAGCAAACAGCCAATCATGAATCACCTCAACAATTTCTGGCCACACCCTAGCAACCATTATCGAGCACCTTAGCAACCAAAATCCAAAGTGGCATATCTTCCATTCTGAATATCATAGAGGCATGGGAGTTGGTTTATATCATTCATACTGACAAGCAGCCTTTGGAGTTTCATGATTGACAGCTACCAAGCCACTCCCTAGCAACCAAATAGAGTACCCTAGCAACCATTTTGCAAGACTTTATCTCTGCATCAAAACATCGTATAGAGATGGGGGTTGGTTTATACATTCACATTGACTTTGGAGCTTCATGATTGGCAGCTGCCAAGCCACTCCCTAGCAACCAAACAGAGTACCCTAGCAACCGTTTTTCAAGACCTATATCTCTGCATCAAAACATCGTATAGAGATGGGGTTTGGCTCTTTTTACTCATGTTAGCAAACATGACTTGCTACATGCTACACATGCTAGCAGTGAATAGCTACATGCTAATATTGATTAGCTAAGTGCTAAATCATGCCATGAATGTTATAAAAACTCTATAGTAACCATATGTGAACCCTACCAACCACCTAGTAACACCATAGCAACCACCCAGAATACCCTAGCAACCACCTAGCAACACCCTAGCAACCACCAAGAATACCCTAGCAACCACCTAGCAACACCCTAGCAACCACACAGAACACCCTAGCAACCGCCTAGCAACACCCTAGCAACCAACCAGAACACCTAGCAACACCCTAGCAACCACCCAGAACACCCTAGCAACCACCTACCAATACCCTAGCAACCATCTATAACACCCTAGCAACCACCCAGAACACCCTAGCAACCGCCTAGCAACACCCTGGCAACCATATAGAACACCCTAGCAACCACATAGCAACACCCTAGCAACCACCCAGAACACCCTAGCAACCACCTAGCAACACCCTGGCAACCATCTATAACACCCTAGCAACCACCTAGAACACCTTAGCAACCACCTAGCAACACCCTAGCAACCACTCAGAACACCCTAGCAACCACCTAGCAACACCATAGCAACCACCCAGAACACCCTAGCAACCGCCTAGCAACACCCTAGCAACCACCCAGAACACCCTAGCAACCACCTAGCAACACCCTAGCAACCACCCAGAACACCCTAGCAACCACCCATAACACCCTAGCAACCGAGCGAGCTTTTTGCCACTGCAAGCACCACTTCACATTTTCCTCTGGAAATGTACATTCTAGTGTTGTGAATACTATTCTCCAAGACAAAACTTTGGCACGCTACTCCTCCCGCATTTTTTGTCACAGACACATGAATAAGGTGTCAAATCGACCAGCTCGTTAAGGAGAGGTGTGCTATGACTTTTCTAAGAGATCGGGCGTACGATGCTTGTCTAGCGGGCAATAAATCGGCCGAAAAATCTCCCATAGACTTAACATTGGAACCAAATTTGTGAGATCATATCTTTTGAATAGAAGGTCATAGAGACTTGGGGTTGGGCTCATTTGACTCGGCCTATCATACAGCCAACAAGTAGTGACATAGTAACTTAATATTCACGCCCTAGCAACCACTTAGGGCAGCCTAGCAACCATAAAACAACATATACAAGCCATATCTCAGCTCCAGAAAATAGAAGAAACATGGATTTTGCCTTTTTTTGACTCAGACTGTCAACTAGTCTTTAAATATTAACTCATAAACTGTATAATCACACCATAGCAACCATATAGGGTACCCCAGTAACCCTACAAACACATGAATAAGACATGTCTCAGCTGAATAAACCATTTATCATCACAAAAACATCGTACAGACGTGTTTGGTGTCTCGTATGCAAAAATGTGCCACACTCTAGCAACCGAGCGAGCTTTTTGCCACTGCAAGCACCACTTCACATTTTCCTCTGGAAATGTACATTCTAGTGTTGTGAATACTATTCTCCAAGACAAAACTTTGGCACGCTACTCCTCCCGCATTTTTTGTCGTAGACCCATGAATGAGGTGTCAAATCGACCGGCTCATTTAGGAGAGGTGTGCTATGACTTTTCTAAGCGATCGGTTGTACGATGTTGGTCTGGCGGGCGATAAATCGGCCGAAAAAAGTCCCATAGACTTAACATTGGCACCAAATTTGTGAGATCATATCTTTTGACCAGAAGGTCGTAGAAACTTGGGGTTGGGCTCTTTTGACTCGGCCTATCATGCAGCTAACAATTAGTGACATAATAACTTCATATTCATGCCCTAGCAACCACTTAGGGCAGCCTAGCAACCATAAAACAACATATTCAAGACATATCTCAGCTCCAGAAAATAGAAGAAATATGGATTTTGCCTTTTTTTGACTCAGACTGTCAACTAGTCTTTAAATATCATCTTATAAACTGTATAAGCACACCATAGCAACCATGTAGGGTACCCTAGTAACCACACAAACACACGAATAAGCCATATCTCAGCCCCAGAACATCATACACACATGATTGTTGGCTCGTATGCAATCCTGTACCACACCCTAGCAACCGGGTGGTGAGTTTTGCCACTGCAAGCACCACTTCACATTTTCCTCTGGAAATGTACATTCTAGTGTTGTGAATACTATTCTCCAAGACAAAACTTTGGCACGCTACTCCTCCCGCATTTTTTGTCGTAGACCCATGAATGAGGTGTCAAATCGACCGGCTCATTTAGGAGAGGTGTGCTATGACTTTTCTAAGCGATCGGTTGTACGATGTTGGTCTGGCGGGCGATAAATCGGCCGAAAAAAGTCCCATAGACTTAACATTGGCACCAAATTTGTGAGATCATATCTTTTGACCAGAAGGTCGTAGAAACTTGGGGTTGGGCTCTTTTGACTCGGCCTATCATGCAGCTAACAATTAGTGACATAATAACTTCATATTCATGCCCTAGCAACCACTTAGGGCAGCCTAGCAACCATAAAACAACATATTCAAGACATATCTCAGCTCCAGAAAATAGAAGAAATATGGATTTTGCCTTTTTTTGACTCAGACTGTCAACTAGTCTTTAAATATCATCTTATAAACTGTATAAGCACACCATAGCAACCATGTAGGGTACCCTAGTAACCACACAAACACACGAATAAGCCATATCTCAGCCCCAGAACATCATACACACATGATTGTTGGCTCGTATGCAATCCTGTACCACACCCTAGCAACCGGGTGGTGAGTTTTGCCACTGCAAGCACCACTTCACATTTTCGTCTGGAAATGTACAGTCTAGTGTTGTGAATACTATTCTCCAAGACAAAACTTTGGCACGCTACTCCTCCTGTATTTTTTGTCGTAGACCCATGAATAAGGTGTCAAATCGACCGGCTCATTTAGGAGAGGTGTGCTATGACTTTTCTTAGCGATCGGTTGTACGATGTTCATCTGGCGGGCGATAAATCGGCCGAAAAAAGTCCCATAGACTTAACATTGGCACCAAATTTGTGAGATCATATCTTTTGACCAGAAGGTCATAGAAACTTGGGGTTGGGCTCTTTTTACTTGGCCTATCATGCAGCCAACAAGTAGAGACATAATAACTTCATATTTATGCCCTAGCAACCACTTAGGGCAGCCTAGCAACCATAAATCAACATATTCAAGTAATTTCTCAGCTTCAGAAAATAGAAGAAACATGGATTTTGCCTTTTTTGACTTAGACTGTCAACTAGTCTTTAAATATCATCTCATACACTGTATAAGCACACCATAGCAACCATATAGAGTACCCCAGTAACCACCTGCACACATGAATAAGCCATATCTCAGCTGAATACGCCATATCTCATCACAAAATCATTGTAGAGACGTTTTTGGTGTCTCGTATGCAAAAATGTGCCACACTCTAGCAACCGAGCGAGCTTTTTGCCACTGCAAGCACCACTTCACATTTTCCTCTGGAAATGTACATTCTAGTTAGTGGTGCTTGCTGAAAGCAAGGCAACACTATTACTATTGTGTTTTTTGAGTCGGCCCAAAAGTTTGGCACGCTACTCCTCCCGCAGTTTTTGTCACACACCCATGAATGAGGTCTCAAAACGTGCGGAATATTCGGGAATGGTGTGCTATGACTTTTCTAAGCGATCGGGGGTACGATGTTCGCCCGAAGGGCGAACAAATTTCCCAAAAATCCCATAGACTTAACATTGCGACAAACTTTGACGACTCATAGCTCCGAGCGAGAATTTCACAGAAGCCTGCGATTTACCACATTTGAAGAGGCTGACAGGCTCTGTAAGAACATACCTCACAATGGGGTAAAAGTTGCACCCCTGGGGGGCAGGAGCTGCCCAAATTTTCCCCATAGACCCCAATGTTATTTATTATTCTTATTCTTATTGTTCTGGTCACTTTTTGACGCGCTACTCCTCCCGCAGCTTTTGTCACAGACCCATGGGTGAGGTGTCAAAACGTGCGGATTATTCGGGAATGGTGTGCTATGACTTTTCTAAGAGATCGGGGGTACGATGTTCGCCCCAGGGGCGAAAAACGGCCAAAAAAAATCCCATAGACTTAACATGGTGAAAAAATTTGACGAGTCATAGCTCTGAGCGAGGATTTCGCAGAAACTTGCAATTTACCACATTTGAAGAGGCTGACAGGCTCTTTAAGAAAATACCTCACAATGGGGTAAAAGTTGCACCCCTGGGGGGCAGGAGCTCCCCAAAAATTTTTCCCATTGAAATTTTCTAGTATAGCATTTTACTATTCCAGGAAAAAGTTTGGAGCGCTCCTACGTCCACATTTTTTGTCACAGACCCATGAATGAGGCATCAAATCGTGCGGCCTATTGAGGAGAAGTGTCATATTAATTTTATAAGAGATCAGGGGTACGGTGTTCGCCCCAGGGGCGAACAAATTTCCAAAAAATCCCATAGACTTAACATTGAGACAAACTTTGACGACTCGTAGCTCCGAACGAGGATTTCGGACAAATGTGTGATTTGCCACATTTGAAGAGGCTGGCAGGCTCTTTAAGAACATACCACACAATGGGGTAAAAGTTGCACCCCTGGGGGGCAGGAGCTGCCCAAAGTTTTCCCCATTGACTTACTATGGTGAAGGACGTCCCATCAAATGCATGTGTTTTTCCTACTATGGTAAATTGCATAGGGATTTTGTATTGAACATAGCTCTGGATCACAGTGTCATAGAGACAAGGGGGCGGGCTCATTTTACTCAGATGACCAATCAGTCTCTCAGGATCATTGTGAAGCTATTAAGCCACGCCCTAGCAACCATTTAGAGCACCTTAGCAACAACTCCCATAGACTTCCATTGAAAGAGATCAAATGGATATCTCAGGATATAAGTGTCATAGAAACATGAGGGTGGGCTCGTTTGACTTGGGCCAGCAAACAGCCAATCATGAATCACCTCAACAATTTCTGGCCATGCCCTAGCAACCATTGTAGAGCACCTTAGCAACCAAAATCCAAAGAGGGATATCTTCCATTCTGAATGTCATAGAGGCATGGGAGTTGGTTTATATCATTCATACTGACAAGCAGCCTTTGGAGTTTCATGATTGACAGCTACCAAGCCACTCCCTAGCAACCAAACAGAGTACCCTAGCAACCATTTTGCAAGACTTTATCTCTGCATCAAAACATCGTATAGAGATGGGGGTTGGTTCATACATTCACGTTGACTTTGGAGCTTCATGATTGGCAGCTGCCAAGCCACCCCCTAGCAACCAAACAGAGTACCCTAGCAACCGTTTTTCAAGACCTATATCTCTGCATCAAAACATCGTATAGAGATGGGGTTTGGCTCTTTTTACTCATGTTAGCAAACATGACTTGCTACATGCTACACATGCTAGCAGTGAATAGCTACATGCTAATATTGATTAGCTAAGTGCTAAATCATGCCATGAATGTTATAAAAACTCTATAGTAACCATATGTGAACACTACCAACCACCTAGTAACACCATAGCAACCACCCAGAATACCATAGCAACCACCTAGCAACACCCTAGCAACCACCAAGAATACCCTAGCAACCACCTAGCAACACCCTAGCAACCACACAGAACACCCTAGCAACCGCCTAGCAACACCCTAGCAACCAACCAGAACACCTAGCAACACCCTAGCAACCACCCAGAACACCCTAGCAACCACCTACCAATACCCTAGCAACCATCTATAACACCCTAGCAACCACCCAGAACACCCTAGCAACCGCCTAGCAACACCCTGGCAACCATATAGAACACCCTAGCAACCACATAGCAACACCCTAGCAACCACCCAGAACACCCTAGCAACCACATAGCAACACCCTGGCAACCATCTATAACACCCTAGCAACCACCTAGAACACCTTAGCAACCACCTAGCAACACCCTAGCAACCACTCAGAACACCCTAGCAACCACCTAGCAACACCATAGCAACCACCCAGAACACCCTAGCAACCGCCTAGCAACACCCTAGCAACCACACAGAACACCCTAGCAACCACCTAGCAACACCCTAGCAACCACCCAGAACACCCTAGCAACCACCCATAACACCCTAGCAACCGAGCGAGCTTTTTGCCACTGCAAGCACCACTTCACATTTTCCTCTGGAAATGTACATTCTAGTGTTGTGAATACTATTCTCCAAGACAAAACTTTGGCACGCTACTCCTCCCGCATTTATTGTCGTAGATCCATGAATGTGGTGTCAAATCGACCCGGTCATTGAGGAGAGGTGTGCTATGACTTTTCTAAGCGATCGGTTGTATGACATTCGTCTGGCGGGCGATAAATCGGCCGAAAAAAGTCCCATAGACTTAACATTGGCACCAAATTTGTGAGATCATATCTTTTGACCAGAAGGTCATAGAGACTTGGGGTTGGGCTCTTTTCACTCGGCCTATCATGCAACCAACAAGTAGTGACATACTAACTTCATATTCACGCCCTAGTCACCACTTAGGGCAGCCTAGCAACCATAAAACAACATATTCAAGACATATCTCAGCTCCAGAAAATAGAAGAAACATGGATTTTGCCTTTTTTTGACTCAGACTGTCAACTAGTCTTTAAATATCATCTTATAAACTGTATAAGCACACCATAGCAACCATGTAGGGTACCCTAGTAACCACACAAACACACGAATAAGCCATATCTCAGCCCCAGAACATCGTACACACATGATTGTTGGCTCGTATGCAATCCTGTACCACACCCTAGCAACCGGGTGGTGAGTTTTGCCACTGCAAGCACCACTTCACATTTTCCTCTGGAAATGTACATTCTAGTGTTGTGAATACTATTCTCCAAGACAAAACTTTGGCACGCTACTCCTCCCGCATTTATTGTCGTAGATCCATGAATGTGGTGTCAAATCGACCCGGTCATTGAGGAGAGGTGTGCTATGACTTTTCTAAGCGATCGGTTGTACGATGTTCGTCTGGCGGGCGATAAATCGGACAGAAAAAGTCCCATAGACTTAACATTGGCACAAAATTGGTGAGATCATATCTTTTGAACAGAAGGTCATAGAGACATGGGGTTGGGCTCTTTTGACTCGGCCTATCATGCAGCTAACAAGTAGTGACACAATAACTTCATATTTATGCCCTAGCAACCACTTAGGGCAGCCTAGCAACCGTAAAACAACATATTCAAGTCATTTCTCAGCTTCAGAAAATAGAAGAAACATGGATTTTGCCTTTTTTGACTTAGCCTGTCAACTAGTCTTTAAATATTATCTCATACACTGTATAATCACACCATAGCAACCATATAGGGTACCCTAGTAACCCTACAAACACATGAATAAGCCACATCTCAGCACCAGAACATCGTACAGAGATGGTTGTTGTCTCATATGCAATTCTGTACCACACTCTAGCAACCGAGCGAGCTTTTTGCCACTGCAAGCACCACTTCACATTTTCCTCTGGAAATGTACATTCTAGTGTTGTGAATACTATTCTCCAAGACAAAACTTTGGCACGCTACTCCTCCCGTAATTTTTGTCGTAGACCCATGAATGAGGTGTCAAATCGACCGGCTCATTTAGGAGAGGTGTGCTATGACTTTTCTAAGCGATCGGTTGTACGATGTTCGTCTGGCGGGCGATAAATCGGCCGAAAAAAGTCCCATAGACTTAACATTGGCACCAAATTTGTGAGATCATATCTTTTGACCAGAAGGTCGTAGAAACTTGGGGTTGGGCTCTTTTGACTCGGCCTATCATGCAGCTAACAATTAGTGACATAATAACTTCATATTCATGCCCTAGCAACCACTTAGGGCAGCCTAGCAACCATAAAACAACATATTCAAGACATATCTCAGCTCCAGAAAATAGAAGAAACATGGATTTTGCCTTTTTTTGACTCAGACTGTCAACTAGTCTTTAAATATCATCTTATAAACTGTATAAGCACACCATAGCAACCATGTAGGGTACCCTAGTAACCACACAAACACACGAATAAGCCATATCTCAGCCCCAGAACATCGTACACACATGATTGTTGGCTCGTATGCAATCCTGTACCACACCCTAGCAACCGGGTGGTGAGTTTTGCCACTGCAAGCACCACTTCACATTTTCCTCTGGAAATGTACATTCTAGTGTTGTGAATACTATTCTCCAAGACAAAACTTTGGCACGCTACTCCTCCCGCATTTTTTGTCGTAGACCCATGAATGAGGTGTCAAATCGACCGGCTCATTTAGGAGAGGTGTGCTATGACTTTTCTAAGCGATCGGTTGTACGATGTTGGTCTGGCGGGCGATAAATCGGCCGAAAAAAGTCCCATAGACTTAACATTGGCACCAAATTTGTGAGATCATATCTTTTGACCAGAAGGTCGTAGAAACTTGGGGTTGGGCTCTTTTGACTCGGCCTATCATGCAGCTAACAATTAGTGACATAATAACTTCATATTCATGCCCTAGCAACCACTTAGGGCAGCCTAGCAACCATAAAACAACATATTCAAGACATATCTCAGCTCCAGAAAATAGAAGAAATATGGATTTTGCCTTTTTTTGACTCAGACTGTCAACTAGTCTTTAAATATCATCTTATAAACTGTATAAGCACACCATAGCAACCATGTAGGGTACCCTAGTAACCACACAAACACACGAATAAGCCATATCTCAGCCCCAGAACATCATACACACATGATTGTTGGCTCGTATGCAATCCTGTACCACACCCTAGCAACCGGGTGGTGAGTTTTGCCACTGCAAGCACCACTTCACATTTTCCTCTGGAAATGTACATTCTAGTTAGTGGTGCTTGCTGAAAGCAAGGCAACACTATTACTATTGTGTTTTTTGAGTCGGCCCAAAAGTTTGGCACGCTACTCCTCCCGCAGTTTTTGTCACACACCCATGAATGAGGTCTCAAAACGTGCGGAATATTCGGGAATGGTGTGCTATGACTTTTCTAAGCGATCGGGGGTACGATGTTCGCCCGAAGGGCGAACAAATTTCCCAAAAATCCCATAGACTTAACATTGCGACAAACTTTGACGACTCATAGCTCCGAGCGAGAATTTCACAGAAGCCTGCGATTCACCACATTTGAAGAGGCTGACAGGCTCTGTAAGAACATACCTCACAATGGGGTAAAAGTTGCACCCCTGGGGGGCAGGAGCTGCCCAAATTTTCCCCATTGACCCCCATGTTATTTATTATTCTTCTTCTTCTTCTTCTTCTTATTATTATTCTGGCCACTTTTTGGTTCGCTACTCCTCCCGCAAATTTTGTCACAGACCCATGGGTGAGGTGTCAAATCGACCGGCTCATTTAGGAGAGGTGTGCTATGACTTTTCTAAGAGATCGGGGGTACGATGGTCGCCCCAGGGGCGAAAAACGGCCGAAAAAAATCCCATAGACTTAACATTGCGAAAAATTTTGACGAGTCATAGCTCTGAGATCGGATTTCGCAGAAACCTGTGATTTACCACATTTGAAGAGGGTGACAGGCTCTGTAAGAAAATACCTCACATTGGGGTAAAAGTTGCACCCCTTGGGGGCAGGAGCTGCCCAAAATTTTGCCAAAATTCCCATAGACTTAACATTGCGAAAAAATTTGACGAGTCATAGCTCTGAGCGAGGATTTCGCAGAAACTTGCAATTTACCACATTTGAAGAGGCTGACAGGCTCTGTAAGAAAGTACCTCACAATGGGGTAAAAGTTGCACCCCTGAGGGGCAGGAGCTCCCCAAAAATTTTTCCCATTGAAAATTTCTAGTATAGCATTTTACTATTCCAGGAAAAAGTTTGGAGCACTCCTACGTCCACAGTTTTTGTCACAGACCCATGAATGAGGCATCAAATCGTGCGGCCTATTGAGGAGAAGCGTTCTATCACTTTTATCAGAGATCGGGGGTACGGTGTTCGCCCCAGGGGCGAACAAATTTCCAAAAAATCCCATAGACTTAACATTGAGACAAACTTTGACGACTCATAGCTCCGAACAACGATTTCGGAAAAACGTGTGATTTGCTACATTTGAAGAGGCTGGCAGGCTCTGTAAGAATATACCTCACAATGGGGTAAAAGTTGCACCCCTGGGGGGCAGGACCTGCCCAAACTTTTCCCCATTGACTTACTATGGTGAAGGACGTCCCATCAAATGCATGTGTTTTTCCTATTATGGTAAATTGCATAGGGATTTTGTATTGAACATAGCTCTGGATCACAGTGTCATAGAGACAAGGGGGCGGTCTCATTTTACTCAGACGACCAATCAGTCTCTCAGGATCATTGTGATGCTATCAAGCCACGCCCTAGCAACCATATAGAGCACCTTAGCAACAACTCCCATAGACTTCCATTGAAAGAGATCAAAGGGATATCTCCGGATAGAAGTGTCATAGAAACACAAGGGTGGTCTCGTTTGACTCGGGGTAGCAAACAGCCAATCATGAATCACCTCAACAATTTCTGGCCACACCCTAGCAACCATTATCGAGCACCTTAGCAACCAAATTTTAAAGAGGGATATCTTCCATTCTGAATGTCATACAGGCTTGGGAGTTGTATTATATCAATTATACTGACAAGCAGCCTTTGGAGATTCATGATTGGCAGCTGCCAAGCCACTCCCTAGCAACCAAAAAGAGTACCCTAGCAACCATTTTGCAAGGCCTACATCTCTGCATCAGAACATCGTATAGAGATGGGGGTTGGTTTATACATTCACATTGACTTTGGAGCTTCATGATTGGAAGCTACCAAGCCAGTCCCTAGCAACCAAACAGAGTACCCTAGCAACCGTTTTGCAAGACCTATATCTCTGCATCAAAACATCGTATAGAGATGGGGGTTGGTTTATCCATTCACATTGACTTTGGAGCTTCATGATTGGCAGCTGCCAAGCCACTCCCTAGCAACCAAACAGAGTACCCTAGCAACCATTTTGTAACAGCTATATCTCAGCATCAGAACATTGTATCGCGATGGGGGTTGGGTCTTTTGACTCATGCTAGCACATAGAAATTTCAAAATGCTAAACATGCTAGCTGTGAATAGCTACATGCTAATATTGATTAGCTAAGTGCTAAATCATGCCATGAACAATATAAAAACTCTATAATAACCATATGTGAACACTACCAACCACCTAGTAATACCATAGCAACTACCCAGAATACCCTAGCAACAACCTAACAACACCATAGCAACCACCCAGAACACCCTAGCAACCGCATAGCAACACCCTAGCAACCACCTAGAAACTATCCAGAACACCTTAGCAACACCCTAGCAACCACCCCAAACACCATAGCAACCACCTAGCAACACCTTAGCAACCACCCATAACACCCTAGCAACCGCCTAGCAACCATCCAGAACACCTTAGCAACCACCTAGCAACACCCTAGCAACCACCAAGAATACCCTAGCAACCACCTAGCAACACCCTAGCAACCACCCAGAACACCCTAGCAACCGCCTAGCAACACCCTGGCAACCATATAGAACACCCTAGCAACCACATAGCAACACCCTAGCAACCACCCAGAACACCCTAGCAACCACCTAGCAACACCCTGGCAACCATCTATAACACCCTAGCAACCACCTAGAACACCTTAGCAACCACCTAGCAACACCCTAGCAACAACTCAGAACACCCTAGCAACCACCTAGCAACACCATAGCAACCACCCAGAACACCCTAGCAACCGCCTAGCAACACCCTAGCAACCACACAGAACCCCCTAGCAACCACCTAGCAACACCCTAGCAACCACCCAGAACACCCTAGCAACCACCCATAACACCCTAGCAACCGAGCGAGCTTTTTGCCACTGCAAGCACCACTTCACATTTTCCTCTGGAAATGTACATTCTAGTTAGTGGTGCTTGCTGAAAGCAAGGCAACACTATTACTATTGTGTTTTTTGAGTCGGCACAAAAGTTTGACGCGCTACTCCTCCCGCAGTTTTTGTCACACACCCATGAATGAGGTCTCAAAACGTGCGGAATATTCGGGAATGGTGTGCTATGACTTTTCTAAGCGATCGGGGGTACGATGTTCGCCCGAAGGGCGAACAAATTTCCCAAAAATCCCATAGACTTAACATTGCGACAAACTTTGACGACTCGTAGCTCCGAGCGAGGATTTCACAGAAGCCTGCGATTTACCACATTTGAAGAGGCTGACAGGCTCTGTAAGAAAATACCTCACAATGGGGTAAAAGTTGCACCCCTGGGGGGCAGGAGCTGCCCAAATATTCCCCCATTGACCCCCATGTTATTTATTATTCTTCTTCTTCTTCTTCTTATTATTATTCTGGCCACTTTTTGGTTCGCTACTCCTCCCGCAGATTTTGTCACAGACCCATGGGTGAGGTGTCAAATCGACCGGCTCATTTAGGAGAGGTGTGCTATGACTTTTCTAAGAGATCGGGGGTACGATGGTCGCCTCAGGGGCGAAAAACGGCCAAAAAAAATCCCATAGACTTAACATGGCGAAAAAATTTGACGAGTCATAGCTCTGAGCGAGGATTTCGCAGAAACTTGCAATTTACCACATTTGAAGAGGCTGACAGGCTCTTTAAGAAAATACCTCACAATGGGGTAAAGGTTGCACCCCTGGGGGGCAGGAGCTCCCCAAATATTTTTCCCATTGAAATTTTCTAGTATAGCATTTTACTATTCCAGGAAAAAGTTTGGAGCACTCTTACGTCCACATTTTTTGTCACAGACCCATGAATGAGGCATCAAATCGTGCGGCCTATTGAGGAGAAGTGTCAAATGAATTTTATAAGAGATCAGGGGTACGGTGCTCGCCCCAGGGCCGAACAAATTTCCAAAAAATCCCATAGACTTAACATTGAGACAAACTTTGACGACTCATAGCTCCGAACAACGATTTCGGAAAAATGTGTGATTTTCCACATTTGAAGAGGCTTGCAGGCTCTGTAAGAATATACCTCACAATGGGGTAAAAGTTGCACCCCTGGGGGGCAGGAGCTGCCCAAAGTTTTCCCCATTGACTTACTATGGTGAAGGACGTCCCATCAAATGCATGTGTTTTTCCTACTATGGTAAATTGCATAGGGATTTTGTATTGAACATAGCTCTGGATCACAGTGTCATAGAGACAAGGGGGCGGGCTCATTTTACTCAGACGACCAATCAGTCTCTCAGGATCATTGTGATGCTATTAAGCCACGCCCTAGCAACCATATAGAGCACCTTAGCAACAACTCCCATAGACTTCCATTGAAAGAGATCAAAGGGATATCTCCGGATAGAAGTGTCATAGAAACACAAGGGTGGTCTCGTTTGACTCGGGGTAGCAAACAGCCAATCATGAATCACCTCAACAATTTCTGGCCACACCCTAGCAACCATTATCGAGCACCTTAGCAACCAAAATCCAAAGTGGCATATCTTCCATTCTGAATATCATAGAGGCATGGGAGTTGGTTTATATCATTCATACTGACAAGCAGCCTTTGGAGTTTCATGATTGACAGCTACCAAGCCACTCCCTAGCAACCAAATAGAGTACCCTAGCAACCATTTTGCAAGACTTTATCTCTGCATCAAAACATCGTATAGAGATGGGGGTTGGTTTATACATTCACATTGACTTTGGAGCTTCATGATTGGCAGCTGCCAAGCCACTCCCTAGCAACCAAACAGAGTACCCTAGCAACCGTTTTTCAAGACCTATATCTCTGCATCAAAACATCGTATAGAGATGGGGTTTGGCTCTTTTTACTCATGTTAGCAAACATGACTTGCTACATGCTACACATGCTAGCAGTGAATAGCTACATGCTAATATTGATTAGCTAAGTGCTAAATCATGCCATGAATGTTATAAAAACTCTATAGTAACCATATGTGAACCCTACCAACCACCTAGTAACACCATAGCAACCACCCAGAATACCCTAGCAACCACCTAGCAACACCCTAGCAACCACCAAGAATACCCTAGCAACCACCTAGCAACACCCTAGCAACCACACAGAACACCCTAGCAACCGCCTAGCAACACCCTAGCAACCAACCAGAACACCTAGCAACACCCTAGCAACCACCCAGAACACCCTAGCAACCACCTACCAATACCCTAGCAACCATCTATAACACCCTAGCAACCACCCAGAACACCCTAGCAACCGCCTAGCAACACCCTGGCAACCATATAGAACACCCTAGCAACCACATAGCAACACCCTAGCAACCACCCAGAACACCCTAGCAACCACCTAGCAACACCCTGGCAACCATCTATAACACCCTAGCAACCACCTAGAACACCTTAGCAACCACCTAGCAACACCCTAGCAACCACTCAGAACACCCTAGCAACCACCTAGCAACACCATAGCAACCACCCAGAACACCCTAGCAACCGCCTAGCAACACCCTAGCAACCACCCAGAACACCCTAGCAACCACCTAGCAACACCCTAGCAACCACCCAGAACACCCTAGCAACCACCCATAACACCCTAGCAACCGAGCGAGCTTTTTGCCACTGCAAGCACCACTTCACATTTTCCTCTGGAAATGTACATTCTAGTGTTGTGAATACTATTCTCCAAGACAAAACTTTGGCACGCTACTCCTCCCGCATTTTTTGTCACAGACACATGAATAAGGTGTCAAATCGACCAGCTCGTTAAGGAGAGGTGTGCTATGACTTTTCTAAGAGATCGGGCGTACGATGCTTGTCTAGCGGGCAATAAATCGGCCGAAAAATCTCCCATAGACTTAACATTGGAACCAAATTTGTGAGATCATATCTTTTGAATAGAAGGTCATAGAGACTTGGGGTTGGGCTCATTTGACTCGGCCTATCATACAGCCAACAAGTAGTGACATAGTAACTTAATATTCACGCCCTAGCAACCACTTAGGGCAGCCTAGCAACCATAAAACAACATATACAAGCCATATCTCAGCTCCAGAAAATAGAAGAAACATGGATTTTGCCTTTTTTTGACTCAGACTGTCAACTAGTCTTTAAATATTAACTCATAAACTGTATAATCACACCATAGCAACCATATAGGGTACCCCAGTAACCCTACAAACACATGAATAAGACATGTCTCAGCTGAATAAACCATTTATCATCACAAAAACATCGTACAGACGTGTTTGGTGTCTCGTATGCAAAAATGTGCCACACTCTAGCAACCGAGCGAGCTTTTTGCCACTGCAAGCACCACTTCACATTTTCCTCTGGAAATGTACATTCTAGTTAGTGGTGCTTGCTGAAAGCAAGGCAACACTATTACTATTGTGTTTTTTGAGTCGGCCCAAAAGTTTGGCACGCTACTCCTCCCGCAGTTTTTGTCACACACCCATGAATGAGGTCTCAAAACGTGCGGAATATTCGGGAATGGTGTGCTATGACTTTTCTAAGCGATCGGGGGTACGATGTTCGCCCGAAGGGCGAACAAATTTCCCAAAAATCCCATAGACTTAACATTGCGACAAACTTTGACGACTCATAGCTCCGAGCGAGAATTTCACAGAAGCCTGCGATTCACCACATTTGAAGAGGCTGACAGGCTCTGTAAGAACATACCTCACAATGGGGTAAAAGTTGCACCCCTGGGGGGCAGGAGCTGCCCAAATATTCCCCCATTGACCCCCATGTTATTTATTAGTGGTGCTTGCTGAAAGCAAGGCAACACTATTACTATTGTGTTTTTTGAGTCGGCCCAAAAGTTTGGCACGCTACTCCTCCCGCAGTTTTTGTCACACACCCATGAATGAGGTCTCAAAACGTGCGGAATATTCGGGAATGGTGTGCTATGACTTTTCTAAGCGATCGGGGGTACGATGTTCGCCCGAAGGGCGAACAAATTTCCCAAAAATCCCATAGACTTAACATTGCGACAAACTTTGACGACTCATAGCTCCGAGCGAGAATTTCACAGAAGCCTGCGATTCACCACATTTGAAGAGGCTGACAGGCTCTGTAAGAACATACCTCACAATGGGGTAAAAGTTGCACCCCTGGGGGGCAGGAGCTGCCCAAATTTTCCCCATTGACCCCCATGCTATTTATTATTCTTCTTCTTCTTCTTCTTCTTATTATTATTCTGGCCACTTTTTGGTTCGCTACTCCTCCCGCAAATTTTGTCACAGACCCATGGGTGAGGTGTCAAATCGACCGGCTCATTTAGGAGAGGTGTGCTATGACTTTTCTAAGAGATCGGGGGTACGATGGTCGCCCCAGGGGCGAAAAACGGCCGAAAAAAATCCCATAGACTTAACATTGCGAAAAATTTTGACGAGTCATAGCTCTGAGATCGGATTTCGCAGAAACCTGTGATTTACCACATTTGAAGAGGGTGACAGGCTCTGTAAGAAAATACCTCACATTGGGGTAAAAGTTGCACCCCTTGGGGGCAGGAGCTGCCCAAAATTTTGCCAAAATTCCCATAGACTTAACATTGCGAAAAAATTTGACGAGTCATAGCTCTGAGCGAGGATTTCGCAGAAACTTGCAATTTACCACATTTGAAGAGGCTGACAGGCTCTGTAAGAAAGTACCTCACAATGGGGTAAAAGTTGCACCCCTGAGGGGCAGGAGCTCCCCAAAAATTTTTCCCATTGAAAATTTCTAGTATAGCATTTTACTATTCCAGGAAAAAGTTTGGAGCACTCCTACGTCCACAGTTTTTGTCACAGACCCATGAATGAGGCATCAAATCGTGCGGCCTATTGAGGAGAAGCGTTCTATCACTTTTATCAGAGATCGGGGGTACGGTGTTCGCCCCAGGGGCGAACAAATTTCCAAAAAATCCCATAGACTTAACATTGAGACAAACTTTGACGACTCATAGCTCCGAACAACGATTTCGGAAAAACGTGTGATTTGCTACATTTGAAGAGGCTGGCAGGCTCTGTAAGAATATACCTCACAATGGGGTAAAAGTTGCACCCCTGGGGGGCAGGACCTGCCCAAACTTTTCCCCATTGACTTACTATGGTGAAGGACGTCCCATCAAATGCATGTGTTTTTCCTATTATGGTAAATTGCATAGGGATTTTGTATTGAACATAGCTCTGGATCACAGTGTCATAGAGACAAGGGGGCGGTCTCATTTTACTCAGACGACCAATCAGTCTCTCAGGATCATTGTGATGCTATCAAGCCACGCCCTAGCAACCATATAGAGCACCTTAGCAACAACTCCCATAGACTTCCATTGAAAGAGATCAAAGGGATATCTCCGGATAGAAGTGTCATAGAAACACAAGGGTGGTCTCGTTTGACTCGGGGTAGCAAACAGCCAATCATGAATCACCTCAACAATTTCTGGCCACACCCTAGCAACCATTATCGAGCACCTTAGCAACCAAATTTTAAAGAGGGATATCTTCCATTCTGAATGTCATACAGGCTTGGGAGTTGTATTATATCAATTATACTGACAAGCAGCCTTTGGAGATTCATGATTGGCAGCTGCCAAGCCACTCCCTAGCAACCAAAAAGAGTACCCTAGCAACCATTTTGCAAGGCCTACATCTCTGCATCAGAACATCGTATAGAGATGGGGGTTGGTTTATACATTCACATTGACTTTGGAGCTTCATGATTGGAAGCTACCAAGCCAGTCCCTAGCAACCAAACAGAGTACCCTAGCAACCGTTTTGCAAGACCTATATCTCTGCATCAAAACATCGTATAGAGATGGGGGTTGGTTTATCCATTCACATTGACTTTGGAGCTTCATGATTGGCAGCTGCCAAGCCACTCCCTAGCAACCAAACAGAGTACCCTAGCAACCATTTTGTAACAGCTATATCTCAGCATCAGAACATTGTATCGCGATGGGGGTTGGGTCTTTTGACTCATGCTAGCACATAGAAATTTCAAAATGCTAAACATGCTAGCTGTGAATAGCTACATGCTAATATTGATTAGCTAAGTGCTAAATCATGCCATGAACAATATAAAAACTCTATAATAACCATATGTGAACACTACCAACCACCTAGTAATACCATAGCAACTACCCAGAATACCCTAGCAACAACCTAACAACACCATAGCAACCACCCAGAACACCCTAGCAACCGCATAGCAACACCCTAGCAACCACCTAGAAACTATCCAGAACACCTTAGCAACACCCTAGCAACCACCCCAAACACCATAGCAACCACCTAGCAACACCTTAGCAACCACCCATAACACCCTAGCAACCGCCTAGCAACCATCCAGAACACCTTAGCAACACCCTAGCAACCACCTAGCAACACCCTAGCAACCACCCAGAACACCCTAGCAACCACCTAGCAACACCCTAGCAACCACCCAGAACACCCTAGCAACACCCTAGCAACCACCTAGCAACACCTTAGCAACCACCGAGCAACACCCTAGCAACCGCCTAGCAACCATCCAGAACACCTTAGCAACACCCTAGCAACCACCTAGCAACACCCTAGCAACCACCCAGAACACCCTAGTAACCACCTAGCAACACCCTAGCAACCACCCAGAATACCCTAGCAACCACATAGCAACCACCTAGCAACACCCAGAACAACTTAGCAACCAACAATAATACCCTAGCAACCACCTAGCAACCACCCAGAACACCATAGCAACCAGCCATAACACCCTAGCAACCGGGTGGTGAGTTTTGCCACTGCAAGCACCACTTCACATTTTCCTCTGGAAATGTACATTCTAGTTAGTGGTGCTTGCTGAAAGCAAGGCAACACTATTACTATTGTGTTTTTTGAGTCGGCCAAAAAGTTTGGCGCGCTACTCCTCCCGCAGTTTTTGTCACACACCCATGAATGAGGTCTCAAATCGTGCGGAATATTCGGGAATGGTGTGCTATGACTTTTCTAAGCGATCGGGGGTACGATGTTCGCCCGAAGGGCGAACAAATTTCCCAAAAATCCCATAGACTTAACATTGCGACAAACTTTGACGACTCATAGCTCCGAGCGAGGATTTCACAGAAGCCTGTGATTTACCACATTTGAAGAGGCTGACAGGCTCTGTAAGAACATACCTCACAATGGGGTAAAAGTTGCACCCCTGGGGGGCAGGAGCTGCCCAAATTTTCCCCCATTGACCCCAATGTTATTTAAAATTTCTAGTATAGCATTATACTATTCCAGGAAAAAGTTTGGCGCACTCCTACGTCCACAGTTTTTGTCACAGACCCATGAATGAGGCATCAAATCGTGCGGCCTATTGAAGAGAAGTGTCCTATCACTTTTATCAGAGATCGGGGGTACGGTGTTCGACCCAGGGGCGAACAAATTTCCAAAAAATCCCATAGACTTAACATTGAGACAAACTTTGACGACTCATAGCTCCGAACAACGATTTCGGAAAAACGTGTGATTTGCCACATTTGAAGAGGCTGGCAGCCTCTGTAAGATTATACCTCACAATGGGGTAAAAGTTGCACCCCTGGGGGGCAGGAGCTACCCAAAATTTTCCCCATTGACTTACTATGGTGAAGGATGTCCCATCAAATGCATGTGTTTTTCCTACTATGGTAAATTGCATAGGGATTTTGTATTGAACATAGCTCTGGATCATAGTGTCATAGAGACAAGGGGGCGGGCTCATTTTACTCAGACGACCAATCAGTCTCTCAGGATCATTGTGAAGCTATCAAGCCACGCCCTAGCAACCATATGGAGCACCTTAGCAACAACTCCCATAGACTTCCATTGAAAGAGATCAAAGGGATATCTCCGGATAGAAGTGTCATAGAAACACAAGGGTGGTCTCGTTTGACTCGGGGTAGCAAACAGCCAATCATGAATCACCTCAACAATTTCTGGCCACACCCTAGCAACCATTATCGAGCACCTTAGCAACCAAATTTTAAAGAGGGATATCTTCCATTCTGAATGTCATACAGGCTTGGGAGTTGTATTATATCACTTATACTGACAAGCAGCCTTTGGAGATTCATGATTGGCAGCTGCCAAGCCACTCCCTAGCAACCAAAAAGAGTACCCTAGCAACCATTTTGCAAGGCCTACATCTCTGCATCAGAACATCGTATAGAGATGGGGGTTGGTTTATACATTCACATTGACTTTGGAGCTTCATGATTGGAAGCTGCCAAGCCACTCCCTAGCAACCAAACAGAGTACCCTAGCAACCATTTTGTAACAGCTATATCTCAGCATCAGAACATTGTATCACGATGGGGGTTGGGTCTTTTGACTCATGCTAGCACATAGAACTTTCAAAATGCTAAACATGCTAGCTGTGAATAGCTACATGCTAATATTGATTAGCTAAGTGCTAAATCATGCCATGAACAATATAAAAACTCTATAATAACCATATGTGAACACTACCAACCACCTAGTAATACCATAGCAACTACCCAGAATACCCTAGCAACAACCTAACAACACCATAGCAACCACCCAGAACACCCTAGCAACCGCATAGCAACACCCTAGCAACCACCTAGAAACTATCCAGAACACCTAAGCAACACCCTAGCAACCACCTAGCAACACCCTAGCAACCACCCCAAACACCATAGCAACCACCTAGCAACACCTTAGCAACACCCAGAACACCCTAGCAACCACCTAGCAACACCATAGCAACCACCGAGCAACACCCTAGCAACCGCCTAGCAACCATCCAGAACACCTTAGCAACACCCTAGCAACCACCTAGCAACACCCTAGCAACCACCCAGAACACCCTAGCAACCACCTTGCAATACCCTAGCAACCACCTAGCAACACCCTAGCAACCACCCAGAACACCCTAGCAACCGCCTAGCAACACCCTAGCAACCACCTAGCAACACCTTAGCAACCACCGAGCAACACCCTAGCAACTGCCTAGCAACCTTCCAGAACACCTTAGAAACACCCTAGCAACCACCTAGCAACCATCCAGAACACCCTAACAACCGCCTACTAACAACCTAGCAACACCCTAGCAACCACCCAGAACACCCTAGCAACCACCTAGCAACACCTTAGCAACTACCCAGAACACATTGGCAACCACCCATAATACCCTAGCAACTGCATAGCAACCACCCAGAATACCCTGACAACCAACTAGCAACCACCCAGAACACCCTAGCAACCGGGTGGTGAGTTTTGCCACTGCAAGCACCACTTCACATTTTCGTCTGGAAATGTACGTTCTAGTGTTGTGAATACTATTCTCCAAGACAAAACTTTGGCACGCTACTCCTCCCGCATTTATTGTCGTAGATCCATGAATGTGGTGTCAAATCGACCCGGTCATTGAGGAGAGGTGTGCTATGACTTTTCTAAGCGATCGGTTGTACGATGTTCGTCTGGCGGGCGATAAATCGGACAGAAAAAGTCCCATAGACTTAACATTGGCACAAAATTGGTGAGATCATATCTTTTGAACAGAAGGTCATAGAGACATGGGGTTGGGCTCATTTTACTCGGCCTATAATGCAGCCAACAAGTAGAGACATAATAACTTCATATTTACCTCCTAGCAACCACTTAGGGCAGCCTAGCAACCATAAATCAACATATTCAAGTCATTTCTCAGCTTCAGAAAATAGAAGAAACATCGATTTTGCCTTTTTTGACTTAGACTGTCAACTAGTGTTTAAATATAATCTCATACACTGTATAATCACACCATAGCAACCATATAGAGTACCCTAGTAACCACCTGAACACATGAATAAGCCATTTCTCAGCTGAATAAGCCATTTCCCATCACACAAACATTTTACAGACATGTTTGGTGTCTCGTATGCAAAAATGTGCCACACTCTAGCAACCGAGCGAGCTTTTTGCCACTGCAAGCACCACTTCACATTTTCCTCTGGAAATGTACATTCTAGTTATTCTTCTTCTTCTTCTTATTATTATTCTGGCCACTTTTTGGTTCGCTACTCCTCCCGCAGATTTTGTCACAGACCCATGGGTGAGGTGTCAAATCGACCGGCTCATTTAGGAGAGGTGTGCTATGACTTTTCTAAGAGATCGGGGGTACGATGTTCGCCCCAGGGGCGAAAAACGGCCAAAAAAAATCCCATAGACTTAACATGGCGAAAAAATTTGACGAGTCATAGCTCTGAGCGAGGATTTCGCAGAAACTTGCAATTTACCACATTTGAAGAGGCTGACAGGCTCTTTAAGAAAATACCTCACAATGGGGTAAAGGTTGCACCCCTGGGGGGCAGGAGCTCCCCAAATATTTTTCCCATTGAAATTTTCTAGTATAGCATTTTACTATTCCAGGAAAAAGTTTGGAGCACTCCTACGTCCACATTTTTTGTCACAGACCCATGAATGAGGCATCAAATCGTGCGGCCTATTGAGGAGAAGTGTCAAATGAATTTTAAAAGAGATCAGGGGTACGGTGCTCGCCCCAGGGGCTAACAAATTTCCAAAAAATCCCATAGACTTAACATTGAGACAAACTTTGACGACTCATAGCTCCGAACAACGATTTCGGAAAAATGTGTGATTTTCCACATTTGAAGAGGCTTGCAGGCTCTGTAAGAATATACCTCACAATGGGGTAAAAGTTGCACCCCTGGGGGGCAGGAGCTGCCCAAAGTTTTCCCATTGACTTACTATGGTGAAGGACGTCCCATCAAATGCATGTGTTTTTCCTACTATGGTAAATTGCATAGGGATTTTGTATTGAACATAGCTCTGGATCAGAGTGTCATAGAGACAAGGGGGCGGGCTCATTTTACTCAGATGACCAATCAGTCTCTCAGGATCATTGTGAAGCTATTAAGCCACGCCCTAGCAACCATTTAGAGCACCTTAGCAACAACTCCCATAGACTTCCATTGAAAGAGATCAAATGGATATCTCAGGATATAAGTGTCATAGAAACATGAGGGTGGGCTCGTTTGACTTGGGCAAGCAAACAGCCAATCCTGAATCACCTCAACACTTACTGGCAACGCCCTAGCAACCATTGTAGAGCACCTTAGCAACCAAAATCCAAAGAGGGATATCTTCCATTCTGAATGTCATAGAGGCATGGGAGTTGTATTATATCATTCATACTGACAAGCAGCCTTTGGAGATTCATGATTGGCAGCTGCCAAGCCACTCCCTAGCAACCAAACAGAGTACCCAGCAACCATTTTGCAAGACCTATATCTCTGCATCAAAACATCGTATAGAGATGGGGGTTGGTTTATACATTCACATTGACTTTGGAGCTTCATGATTGGCAGCTGCCAAGCCACTCCCTAGCAACCAAACAGAGTACCCTAGCAACCGTTTTGCAAGACCTATATCTCTGCCTCAAAACATCGTATAGAGATGGGGGTTGGTTTAAACATTCACATTGACTTTGGAGCTTCATGATTGGCAGCTGCCAAGCCACTCCCTAGCAACCAAACAGAGTACCCTAGCAACCATTTTGTAAGACCTATATCTCTGCATCAAAACATTGTATAGAGATGCTGGTTGGCTCTTTTTACTCATGCTAGCAAACATGACTTGCTACATGCTACACATGCTAGCAGAGAATAGCTACATGCTAATATTGATTAGCTAAGTGCTAAATCATGCCAAGAAAATGCTACAAACTTCATAGTAACCATCTGTGACAACTACCAACCACCTATACCAGAACATCCTAGCAACCTCCTAGCAACAACCTAGCAACCACCCAGAACACGCTAGCAACACCCTAGCAACCACCCAGAATACCCTAGCAACCGCCTTACAACACCATAGCAACCACCCAGAACACCCTAGCAACCACCAAGAACACCCTAGCAACCACCCATAATACCCTAGCAACCACCTAGCAACACCCTAGCAACCACTCAGAACACCCTAGCAACTGCCTAGCAACACCCTAGCAACCACCCAGAACACCCTAGCAACCACCCAGAACACACTAGCAACCACCTAGCAACACCCTAGCAACCACCCAGAATACCCTAACAACCGCCTAGCAACCACCCAGAACACCATAGCAACCAGCCATAACACCCTAGCAACCGGGTGGTGAGTTTTGCCACTGCAAGCACCACTTCACATTTTCCTCTGGAAATGTACGTTCTAGTTAGTGGTGCTTGCTGAAAGCAAGGCAACACTATTACTATTGTGTTTTTTGAGTCGGCCCAAAAGTTTGGCACGCTACTCCTCCCGCAGTTTTTGTCACACACCCATGAATGAGGTCTCAAATCGTGCGGAATATTCGGGAATGGTGTGCTATGACTTTTCTAAGCGATCGGGGGTACGATGTTCGCCCGAAGGGCGAACAAATTTCCCAAAAATCCCATAGACTTAACATTGCGACAAACTTTGACGACTCATAGCTCCGAGCGAGGATTTCACAGAAGCCTGTGATTTACCACATTTGAAGAGGCTGACAGGCTCTGTAAGAACATACCTCACAATGGGGTAAAAGTTGCACCCCTGGGGGGCAGGAGCTACCCAAATTTTCCCCCATTGACCCCAATGTTATTTAAAATTTCTAGTATAGCATTATACTATTCCAGGAAAAAGTTTGGCGCACTCCTACGTCCACAGTTTTTGTCACAGACCCATGAATGAGGCATCAAATCGTGCGGCCTATTGAAGAGAAGTGTCCTATCACTTTTATCAGAGATCGGGGGTACGGTGTTCGACCCAGGGGTGAACAAATTTCCAAAAAATCCCATAGACTTAACATTGAGACAAACTTTGACGACTCATAGCTCCGAACAACGATTTCGGAAAAACGTGTGATTTGCCACATTTGAAGAGGCTGGCAGGCTCTGTAAGAACATACCTCACAATGGGGTAAAAGTTGCACCCCTGGGGGGCAGGAGCTACCCAAAATTTTCCCCATTGACTTACTATGGTGAAGGATGTCCCATCAAATGCATGTGTTTTTCCTACTATGGTAAATTGCATAGGGATTTTGCATTGAACATAGCTCTGGATCATAGTGTCATAGAGACAAGGGGGCGGGCTCATTTTACTCAGACGACCAATCAGTCTCTCAGGATCATTGTGAAGCTATCAAGCCACGCCCTAGCAACCATATAGAGCACCTTAGCAACAACTCCCATAGACTTCCATTGAAAGAGATCAAAGGGATATCTCCGGATATAAGTGTCATAGAAACACAAGGGTGGTCTCGTTTGACTCGGGGTAGCAAACAGCCAATCATGAATCACCTCAACAATTTCTGGCCACACCCTAGCAACCATTATCGAGCACCTTAGCAACCAAATTTTAAAGAGGGATATCTTCCATTCTGAATGTCATACAGGCTTGGGAGTTGTATTATATCAATTATACTGACAAGCAGCCTTTGGAGATTCATGATTGGCAGCTGCCAAGCCACTCCCTAGCAACCAAAAAGAGTACCCTAGCAACCATTTTGCAAGGCCTACATCTCTGCATCAGAACATCGTATAGAGATGGGGGTTGGTTTATACATTCACATTGACTTTGGAGCTTCATGATTGGAAGCTGCCAAGCCACTCCCTAGCAACCAAACAGAGTACCCTAGCAACCATTTTGTAACAGCTATATCTCAGCATCAGAACATTGTATCACGATGGGGGTTGGGTCTTTTGACTCATGCTAGCACATAGAACTTTCAAAATGCTAAACATGCTAGCTGTGAATAGCTACATGCTAATATTGATTAGCTAAGTGCTAAATCATGCCATGAACAATATAAAAACTCTATAATAACCATATGTGAACACTACCAACCACCTAGTAATACCATAGCAACTACCCAGAATACCCTAGCAACAACCTAACAACACCATAGCAACCACCCAGAACACCCTAGCAACCGCATAGCAACACCCTAGCAACCACCTAGAAACTATCCAGAACACCTTAGCAACACCCTAGCAACCACCTAGCAACACCCTAGCAACCACCCCAAACACCATAGCAACCACCTAGCAACACCTTAGCAACCACCCAGAACACCCTAGCAACCACCTAGCAACACCATAGCAACCACCGAGCAACACCCTAGCAACCGCCTAGCAACCATCCAGAACACCTTAGCAACACCCTAGCAACCACCTAGCAACACCCTAGCAACCACCCAGAACACCCTAGCAACCACCTTGCAATACCCTAGCAACCACCTAGCAACACCCTAGCAACCACCCAGAACACCCTAGCAACCGCCTAGCAACCACCTAGCAACACCTTAGCAACCACCGAGCAACACCCTAGCAACTTCCTAGCAACCTTCCAGAACACCTTAGAAACACCCTAGCAACCACCTAGCAACCATCCAGAACACCCTAACAACCGCCTACTAACAACCTAGCAACACCCTAGCAACCACCCAGAACACCCTAGCAACCACCTAGCAACACCTTAGCAACTACCCAGAACACATTGGCAACCACCCATAATACCCTAGCAACTGCATAGCAACCACCCAGAATACCCTGACAACCAACTAGCAACCACCCAGAACACCCTAGCAACTGGGTGGTGAGTTTTGCCACTGCAAGCACCACTTCACATTTTCGTCTGGAAATGTACGTTCTAGTTAGTGGTGCTTGCTGAAAGCAAGGCAACACTATTACTATTGTGTTTTTTGAGTCGGCCCAAAAGTTTGGCACGCTACTCCTCCCGCAGTTTTTGTCGCACACCCATGAATGAGGTCTCAAATCGTGCGGAATATTCGGGAATGGTGTGCTATGACTTTTCTAAGCAATCGGGGGTACGATGTTCGCCCGAAGGGCGAACAAATTTCCCAAAAATCCCATAGACTTAACATTGCGACAAACTTTGACGAATCATAGCTCCGAGCGAGAATTTCACAGAAGCCTGCGATTTACCACATTTGAAGAGGCTGACAGGCTCTGTAAGAACATACCTCACAATGGGGTAAAAGTTGCACCCCTGGGGGGCAGGAGCTGCCCAAACTTTCCCCCATTGACCCCAATGTTATTTATTATTTTTTTTTTTTTAACTTCCGTGCGTTTTTTGGCACGCTACTCCTCCCGCAGCTTTTGTCACAGACCCATGGGTGAGGCGTCAAATCGACCGGCTTATTTAGGAGAGGTGTGCTATGACTTTTCTAAGAGATCGGGGGTACGATGGTCGCCCCAGGGGCGAAAAACGGCCGAAAAAAATCCCATAGACTTAACATGGCGAAAAATTTTGACGAGTCATAGCTCTGAGATCGGATTTCGCAGAAACCTGTGATTTACCACATTTGAAGAGGGTGACAGGCTCTGTAAGAAAATACCTCACATTGGGGTAAAAGTTGCACCCCTTGGAGGCAGGAGCTCCCCAAATTTTTCCCATTGAAAATTTTCTAGTATAGCATTTTACCATTCCAGGAAAAAGTTTGGAGCACTCCTACGTCCACAGTTTTTGTCACAGACCCATGAATGAGGAATCAAATCGTGCGGCCTATTGAAGAGAAGTGTCCTATCACTTTTATCAGAGATCGGGGGTACGGTGTTCGACCCAGGGGCGAACAAATTTCCAAAAAATCCCATAGACTTAACATTGAGACAAACTTTGACGACTCGTAGCTCCAAACAAGGATTTCGGACAAATGTGAGATTTGCCACATTTAAAGAGGCTGGCAGGCTCTTTAAGAACATACCACACAATGGGGTAAAAGTTGCACCCCTGGGGGGCAGGAGCTGCCCAAAGTTTTCCCCATTGACTTACTATGGTGAAGGACGTCCCATCAAATGCATGTTTTTCCTACTATGGTAAATTGCATAGGGATTTTGTATTGAACATAGCTCTGGATCACAGTGTCATAGAGACAAGGGGGCGGGCTCATTTTACTCAGATGACCAATCAGTCTCTCAGGATCATTGTGAAGCTATTAAGCCACGCCCTAGCAACCATATAGAGCACCTTAGCAACAAGTACCATAGACTTCCATTGAAAGAGATCAAAGGGATATCTCCGGATAGAAGTGTCATAGAAACATGAGGGTGGGCTCGTTTGACTTGGGCCAGCAAACAGCCAATCCTGAATCACCTCAACACTTACTGGCAACGCCCTAGCAACCATTGTAGAGCACCTTAGCAACCAAAATCCAAAGAGGGATATCTTCCATTCTGAATGTCATAGAGGCATGGGAGTTGTATTATATCATTCATACTGACAAGCAGCCTTTGGCGATTCATGATTGGCAGCTGCCAAGCCACTCCCTAGCAACCAAACAGAGTACCCTAGCAACCATTTTGCAAGACCTATATCTCTGCATCAAAACATCGTATAGAGATGGGGGTTGGTTTAAACATTCACATTGACTTTGGAGCTTCATGATTGGCAGCTGCCAAGCCACTCCCTAACAACCAAACAGAGTACCCTAGCAACCATTTTGAAAGACCTATATCTCTGCTTCAAAACATTGTATAGAGATGGGGGTTGGTTTATACATTCACATTGACTTTGGAGCTTCATGATTGCCAGCTGCCAAGCCACTCCCTAGCAACCAAACAGAGTACCCTAGCAACCATTTTATAAGACCTACATCTCTGCATCAAAACATCGTATAGAGATGGGGGTTGGCTCTTTTTACTCGTGCTAGCAAACAGGACTTGCTACATGCTACACATGCTAGCAGTGAATAGCTACATGCTAATATTGATTAGCTAAGTGCTAAATCATGCCATGAACATTATAAAAACTCCATAGTAACCATATATGAACACTACCAACCACCTAGGAACACCATAGCAACCTCCCAAAATACCATAGCAACCACCTAAAACACCCTAGCAACCAGCTAGAAACACCATAGCAACCACCCAGAACACCCTAGCAACCACCTAGCAACACCCTAGCAACCGCCTAGCAACCATCCAGAACACCCTAGCAACCACCTATTAACACCCTAGCAACCACCCAGAACACCATAGCAACCACCTAGCAACACCTAGCAACACTCTAGAAACCACCAAGAAAACCCTAGCAACCACCCAGAACACCTTATTAACCACCCAGAACACCCTAGCAACCGGGTGGTGAGTTTTGCCACTGCAAGCACCACTTCACATTTTCCTCTGGAAATGTACATTCTAGTTAGTGGTGCTTGCTGAAAGCAAGGCAACACTATTACTATTGTGTTTTTTGAGCCGGCCCAAAAGTTTGGCACGCTACTCCTCCCGCAGTTTTTGTCACACACCCATGAATGAGGTCTCAAAACGTGCGGAATATTCGGGAATGGTGTGCTATGACTTTTCTAAGCGATCGGGGGTACGATGTTCGCCCGAAGGGCGAACAAATTTCCCAAAAATCCCATAGACTTAACATTGCGACAAACTTTGACGACTCGTAGCTCCGAGCGAGAATTTCACAGAAGCCTGCGATTTACCACATTTGAAGAGGCTGACAGGCTCTGTAAGAAAATACCTCACAATGGGGTAAAAGTTGCACCCCTGGGGGGCAGGAGCTGCCCAAATTTTCCCCATTGACCCCAATGTTATTTATTATTCTTATTCTTATTCTTATTCTTATTCTTATTGTTCCGCCGTTTTTTGGTTCGCTACTCCTCCCGCAGATTTTGTCACAGACCCATGGGTGAGGCGTCAAATCGACCGGCTTATTTAGGAGAGGTGTGCTATGACTTTTATAAGCGATCGGGGGTACGATGGTCGCCCCAGGGGCGAAAAACGGCCCAAAAAATCCCATAGACTTAACATTACGACAAACTTTGACGAGTCATAGCTCTGAGATCGGATTTCGCAGAAACCTGTGATTTACCACATTTGAAGAGGGTGACAGGCTCTGTAAGAAAATACCTCACAATGGGGTAAAAGTTGCACCCCTTGGGGGCAGGAGCTCCCCAAATTTTTCCCATTGAAAATTTTCTAGTATAGCATTTTACTATTCCAGGAAAAAGTTTGGAGCACTCCTACGTCCACAGTTTTTGTCACAGACCCATAAATGAGGCATCAAATCGTGCGGCCTATTGAAGAGAAGTGTCCTATCACTTTTATCAGAGATCGGGGGTACGGTGTTCGACCCAGGGGCGAACAAATTTCCAAAAAATCCCATAGACTTAACATTGAGACAAACTTTGACGACTCGTAGCTCCAAACAAGGATTTCGGACAAATGTGTGATTTGCCACATTTGAAGAGGCTGGCAGGCTCTTTAAGAACATACCACACAATGGGGTAAAAGTTGCACCCCTGGGGGGCAGGAGCTGCCCAAAGTTTCCCCATTGACTTACTATGGTGAAGGACGTCCCATCAAATGCATGTGTTTTTCCTACTATGGTAAATTGCATAGGGATTTTGTATTGAACATAGCTCTGGATCACAGTGTCATAGAGACAAGGGGGCGGGCTCATTTTACTCAGATGACCAATCAGTCTCTCAGGATCATTGTGAAGCTATTAAGCCACGCCCTAGCAACCATATAGAGCACCTTAGCAACAAGTACCATAGACTTCCATTGAAAGAGATCAAAGTTATATCTCCGGATAGAAGTGTCATAGAAACATGAGGGTGGGCTCGTTTGACTTGGGCCAGCAAACAGCCAATCCTGAATCACCTCAACACTTACTGGAAACGCCCTAGCAACCATTGTAGAGCACCTTAGCAACCAAAATCCAAAGAGGGATATCTTCCATTCTGAATGTCATAGAGGCATGGGAGTTGGTTTATATCATTCATACTGACAAGCAGCCTTTGGAGATTCATGATTGGCAGCTGCCAAGCCACTCCCTAGCTACCAAACAGAGTACCCTAGCAACCATTTTGCACGACCTATATCTCTGCATCAAAACATCGTATAGAGATGGGGGTTGGTTTATACATTCACATTGACTTTGGAGCTTCATGATTGGCAGCTTCCAAGCCACTCCCTAGCAACCAAACAGAGTACCCTAGCAACCGTTTTTCAAGACCTATATCTCTGCATCAAAACATCGTATAGAGATGGGGTTTGGCTCTTTTTACTCATGTTAGCAAACATGACTTGCTACATGCTACACATGCTAGCAGTGAATAGCTACATGCTAATATTGATTAGCTAAGTGCTAAATCATGCCATGAATGTTATAAAAACTCTATAGTAATCATATGTGAACACTACCAACCACCTAGTAACACCATAGCAACCACCTAGAATACCATAGCAACCACCTAGCAACACCATAGCAACCACCAAGAATACCCTAGCAACCACCTAGCAACACCCTAGCAACCACACAGAACACCCTAGCAATCGCCTAGCAACACCCTAGCAACCACTCAGAACACCCTAGCAACCACCTACCAATACCCTAGCAACCATCTATAACACCCTAGCAACCACCCAGAACACCCTAGCAACCGCCTAGCAACACCCTGGCAACCATATAGAACACCCTAGCAACCACATAGCAACACCCTAGCAACCACCCAGAACACCCTAGCAACCACCTAGCAACACCCTGGCAACCATCTATAACACCCTAGCAACCACCTAGAACACCTTAGCAACCACCTAGCAACACCCTAGCAACCACTCAGAACACCCTAGCAACCACCTAGCAACACCATAGCAACCACCCAGAACACCCTAGCAACCGCCTAGCAACACCCTAGCAACCACACAGAACACCCTAGCAACCACCTAGCAACACCCTAGCAACCAGCCAGAACACCCTAGCAACCACCCAGAACACCCTAGCAACCGAGCGAGCTTTTTGCCACTGCAAGCACCACTTCACATTTTCCTCTGGAAATGTACATTCTAGTTAGTGGTGCTTGCAAAGCAACACTATTGTTATCCTGCATACTTATTATTATTCCGCTACTTCTTCTTCTTATTCCGTACAAATTTCGGCGCGCTACTCCTCCCGCAGCTTTTGTCACAGACCCATAAGAGAGGTGTCAAAACGTGCGGCTTGTTCGGGAATGGTGTGCTATGACTTTTCTAAGAGATCGGGTGTACGATGTTCGCACAGCGGACGAAAAAGCGGCCAAAAATGTCCCAAGTCATTTCCTATGGGGAATTTTCAAAAATTCTAATCCCAACTGTCACTTTCTCACAGACACAAAAAGGGGCCTGACAGCCCTATTTTGACAGCTATTTCAGCCATTAAAACTTTAAAATGTTGAGAAATTTGTCAGCTATTAAAGTTGTATTCAACTTTTTGATATCTATTATACTTTTTTCACAATCTCTACTTTAGTCTCATGATGTTTTTCAAGCCGTTTCTGAAATTATAATGGGAGTGAATGAGAGAGACTGTTCAGAGCTAGAGCACGTGATGTCATAAGCTAGAGTGAGCCAGCTTGAAAACTAATGCTAAAAAATAATTTTTAAATCGCTGGCCTGGCCACAATCTTCACTCTTTGGCCATGAAAATATACTTAAAACGTAGGTATTTTTGTTGTGGTTCCTCTCGTGTGTTTAGTAAATCCCTCGGACTTATAGTTTTTTCTCTGTGTCCTTCCAAACGACAGGAGTGACAGACTATCCTCCATTGGCAGCAATTATAAATTCAGGTCAAACTTTAGTAATCAGAGCATTACGGACCAGTTTTTTAACTTGCCAAAGTGGTCCCTTTTTTCAACTCTATCCACACAAAAAATACATCACAGCGTTCACAAAGGCCTTGTCTCGCTCACGGTCAGGTCATTTCGCTGATACAACCTATAGTTTTGTCTCTAGGGAGGTTTGTTCGAGGCCAAGTATCAGCGATTTTGACTAAACATTGGGGGATTTTCAAAAATTCAAATCCCAACTGTCACTTTCTCACAGACACAAAAGGGCCTGACAGCCCTGCTGTAGGGCAGACGTCTCTCTCTCCCTAGGAGGATTTATTTTATCAGGCAACCAATAAATAATGGCCTAAAATCTTCATGGTCACACCATAGCAACCAGTTACAGCACCCTAGCAACCGTGGGCGATAGGCACGAGGCCGCAGGCCTCGTGCCATACTAAATAACTCTATAAAAACTCTATAAAAACTAATTTTTGAGACTAAATAGTAATCATCTGTTAAAAAATACACGCCGACATCACAGACCCCTGATTGAGGCGTCAAATTTTGCGGATTATTGAGGAGAGGTGTGCTGTGACTTTTCGTAGCGATCGGGGGTACGGTGTTCGCCCCAGGGGCAAATCATTGGGTAAAAAAGTCCCATAGACTTTTAGTGTTTTTCCTACTATGGTAATTTGCATAGGGATTTTGTATTGAACATAGCTCTGGATCACAGTGTCATAGAGACAAGGGGGCGGGCTCATTTTACTCAGACGACCAATCAGTCTCTCAGCATCATTGTGAAGCTATTAAGCCACGCCCTAGCAACCATTTAGAGCACCTTAGCAACAACTCCCATAGACTTCCATTAAAAGAGATCAAAGGGATATCTCAGGATATAAGTGTCATAGAAACATGAGGGTGGGCTCGTTTGACTTGGGCCAGCAAACAGCCAATCATGAATCACCTCAACAATTTCTGGCCATGCCCTAGCAACCATTGTAGAGCACCTTAGCAACCAAAATCCAAAGAGGGATATCTTCCATTCTGAATGTCATAGAGGCATGGGAGTTGGTTTATATCATTCATACTGACAAGCAGCCTTTGGAGTTTCATGATTGGCAGCTACCAAGCCACTCCCTAGCAACCAAACAGAGTACCCTAGCAACCATTTTGCAAGACTTTATCTCTGCATCAAAACATCGTATAGAGATGGGGGTTGGTTCATACATTCACATTGACTTTGGAGCTTCATGATTGGCAGCTGCCAAGCCACTCCCTAGCAACCAAACAGAGTACCCTAGCAACCATTTTGTAAGACCTACATCTCTGCAACAAAACATCGTATAGAGATGGGGGTTTGCCTTCTGTCAACTAGTGTTTAAATATAATCTCATACACTGTATAATCACACCATAGCAACCATATAGAGTACCCTAGTAACCACCTGAACACATGAATAAGCCATTTCTCCGCTGAATAAGCCATTTCTCATCACACAAACATTGTACAGACATGTTTGGTGTCTCGTATGCAATCATGTACCACACTCTAGCAACCGGGTGGTGAGTTTTGCCACTGCAAGCACCACTTCACATTTTCCTCTGGAAATGTACATTCTAGTGTTGTGAATACTATTCTCCAAGACAAAACTTTGGCACGCTACTCCTCCCGCATTTTTTGTCACAGACACATGAATGAGGTGTCAAATCGACCGGCTCGTTAAGGAGAGGTGTGCTATGACTTTTCTAAGAGATCGGGTGTACGATGCTTGTCTAGCGGGCGATAAATCGGCCGAAAAATTTCCCATAGACTTAACATTGGCACCAAACTTGTGAGATCATATCTTTTGAATAGAAGGTCATAGAGACTTGGGGTTGGGCTCATTTGACTCGGCCTATCATACAGCCAACAAGTAGTGACATAGTAACTTAATATTCATGCCCTAGCAAACACTTAGGGCAGCCTAGCAACCATAAAACAACATATACAAGCCATATCTCAGCTCTAGAAAATAGAAGAAACATGGATTTTGCCTTTTTTTGACTCAGACTGTCAACTAGTCTTTAAATATTAACTCATAAACTGTATAATCACACCATAACAACCATATAGGGTACCCCAGTAACCCTACAAACACATGAATAAGACATGTCTCAGCTGAATAAACCATTTATCATCACAAAAACATCGTACAGACGTGTTTGGTGTCTCGTATGCAAAAATGTGCCACACTCTAGCAACCGAGCGAGCTTTTTGCCACTGCAAGCACCACTTCACATTTTCCTCTGGAAATGTACATTCTAGTGTTGTGAATACTATTCTCCAAGACAAAACTTTGGCACGCTACTCCTCCCGCATTTTTTGTCGTAGACCCATGAATGAGGTGTCAAATCGACCGGCTCATTTAGGAGAGGTGTGCTATGACTTTTCTAAGCGATCGGTTGTACGATGTTGGTCTGGCGGGCGATAAATCGGCCGAAAAAAGTCCCATAGACTTAACATTGGCACCAAATTTGTGAGATCATATCTTTTGACCAGAAGGTCGTAGAAACTTGGGGTTGGGCTCTTTTGACTCGGCCTATCATGCAGCTAACAATTAGTGACATAATAACTTCATATTCATGCCCTAGCAACCACTTAGGGCAGCCTAGCAACCATAAAACAACATATTCAAGACATATCTCAGCTCCAGAAAATAGAAGAAATATGGATTTTGCCTTTTTTTGACTCAGACTGTCAACTAGTCTTTAAATATCATCTTATAAACTGTATAAGCACACCATAGCAACCATGTAGGGTACCCTAGTAACCACACAAACACACGAATAAGCCATATCTCAGCCCCAGAACATCATACACACATGATTGTTGGCTCGTATGCAATCCTGTACCACACCCTAGCAACCGGGTGGTGAGTTTTGCCACTGCAAGCACCACTTCACATTTTCCTCTGGAAATGTACATTCTAGTGTTGTGAATACTATTCTCCAAGACAAAACTTTGGCACGCTACTCCTCCCGCATTTTTTGTCACAGACACATTAATGAGGTGTCAAATCGACCAGCTCGTTAAGGAGAGGTGTGCTATGACTTTTCTAAAAGATCGGGTGTATGATGCTTGTCTAGCGGGCGATAAATCGGCCGAAAAATCTCCCATAGACTTAACATTGGCACCAAATTTGTTAGATCATATCTTTTGAATAGAAGGTCATAGAGACTTGGGGTTGGGCTCATTTGACTCGGCCTATCATACAGCCAACAAGTAGTGACATAGTAACTTAATATTCACGCCCTAGCAACCACTTAGGGCAGCCTAGCAACCATAAAACAACATATACAAGCCATATCTCAGCTCCAGAAAATAGAAGAAACATGGATTTTGCCTTTTTTTGACTCAGACTGTCAACTAGTCTTTAAATATCATCTTATAAACTGTATAAGCACACCATAGCAACCATGTAGGGTACCCTAGTAACCACACAAACACACGAATAAGCCATATCTCAGCCCCAGAACATCGTACACACATGATTGTTGGCTCGTATGCAATCCTGTACCACACCCTAGCAACCGGGTGGTGAGTTTTGCCACTGCAAGCACCACTTCACATTTTCCTCTGGAAATGTACATTCTAGTGTTGTGAATACTATTCTCCAAGACAAAACTTTGGCACGCTACTCCTCCCGCATTTTTTGTCACAGACACATGAATGAGGTGTCAAATCGACCAGCTCGTTAAGGAGAGGTGTGCTATGACTTTTCTAAGCAATCGGTTGTACGATGTTCGTCTGGCGGGCGATAAATCGGCCGAAAAAAGTCCCATAGACTTAACATTGGCACCAAATTTGTGAGATCATATCTTTTGAATAGAAGGTCATAGAGACTTGGGGTTGGGCTCTATTGACTCGGCCTATCATGCAGCTAACAATTAGTGACATAATAACTTCATATTCATGCCCTAGCAACCACTTAGGGCAGCCTAGCAACCATAAAACAACATATAAAAGACATATCTCAGCTCCAGAAAATAGAAGAAACATGGATTTTGCCTTTTTTGACTCAGACTGTCAACTAGTCTTTAAATATCATCTTATAAACTGTATAATCACACCATAGCAACCATGTAGGGTACCCTAGTAACCACACAAACACACGAATAAGCCATATCTCAGCCCCAGAACATCGTACACACATGATTGTTGGCTCGTATGCAATTCTGTAACACACCCTAGCAACCGGGTGGTGAGTTTTGCCACTGCAAGCACCACTTCACATTTTCCTCTGGAAATGTACATTCTAGTTAGTGGTGCTTGCTGAAAGCAAGGCAACACTATTACTATTGTGTTTTCTGAGTCGGCCAAAAAGTTTGGCACGCTACTCCTCCCGCAGTTTTTGTCACACACCAATGAATGAGGTCTCAAATCGTGCGGATTATTCGGGAATGGTGTGCTATGACTTTTCTAAGCGATCGGGGGTACGATGTTCGCCCGAAGGGCGAACAAATTTCCCAAAAATCCCATAGACTTAACATTGCGACAAACTTTGACGACTCATAGCTCCGAGCGAGAATTTCACAGAAGCCTGCGATTTACCACATTTGAAGAGGCTGACAGGCTCTGTAAGAACATACCTCACAATGGGGTAAAAGTTGCACCCCTGGGGGGCAGGAGCTGCCCAAATTTTCCCCATTGACCCCAATGTTATTTATTATTCTTATTCTTATTCTTATTCTTATTGTTCCGCCGTTTTTTGGTTCGCTACTCCTCCCACAGCTTTTGTCACAGACCCATGGGTGAGGTGTCAAATCGACCAGCTCATTAAGGAGAGGTGTGCTATGACTTTTCTAAGCGATCGGGGGTACGATGGTCGCCCCAGGGGCGAAAAACAGCCCAAAAAAAAAATCCCATAGACTTAACATGGCGAAAAAATTTGACGAGTCATAGCTCTGAGCGAGGATTTCGCAGAAACTTGCAATTTACCACATTTGAAGAGGCTGTCAGGCTCTGTAAGAAAATACCATACAATGGGGTAAAAGTTGCACCCCTGGGGGGCAGGAGTTCCCCAAAAATTTTTCCCGTTGAAATTTTCTAGTATAGTATTTTACTATTCCAGGAAAAAGTTTGGAGCACTCCTACGTCCACAGTTTTTGTCACAGACCCATGAATGAGGCATCAAATCGTGCGGCCTATTGAAGAGAAGTGTCCTATCACTTTTATCAGAGATCGGGGGTACGGTGTTCGACCCAGGGGCGAACAAATTTCCAAAAAATCCCATAGACTTAACATTGAGACAAACTTTGACGACTCGTAGCTCCAAACAAGGATATCGGACAAACGTGAGATTTGCCACATTTGAAGAGGCTTGCAGGCTCTTTAAGAACATACCACACAATGGGGTAAAAGTTGCACCCCTGGGGGGCAGGAGCTGCCCAAAGTTTCCCCATTGACTTACTATGGTGAAGGACGTCCCATCAAATGCATGTGTTTTTCCTACTATGGTAAATTGCATAGGGATTTTGTATTGAACATAGCTCTGGATCAGAGTGTCATAGAGACAAGGGGGCGGGCTCATTTTACTCAGATGACCAATCAGTCTCTCAGGATCATTGTGAAGCTATTAAGCCACGCCCTAGCAACCATTTAGAGCACCTTAGCAACAACTCCCATAGACTTCAATTGAAAGAGATCAAATGGATATCTCAGGATATAAGTGTCATAGAAACATGAGGGTGGGCTCGTTTGACTTGGGCCAGCAAACAGCCAATCCTGAATCACCTCAACACTTACTGGCAACGCCCTAGCAACCATTGTAGAGCACCTTAGCAACCAAAATCCAAAGAGGGATATCTTCCATTCTGAATGTCATAGAGGCATGGGAGTTGTATTATATCATTCATACTGACAAGCAGCCTTTGGAGATTCATGATTGGCAGCTGCCAAGCCACTCCCTAGCAACCAAACAGAGTACCCAGCAACCATTTTGCAAGACCTATATCTCTGCATCAAAACATCGTATAGAGATGGGGGTTGGTTTATACATTCACATTGACTTTGGAGCTTCATGATTGGCAGCTGCCAAGCCACTCCCTAGCAACCAAACAGAGTACCCTAGCAACCGTTTTGCAAGACCTATATCTCTGCCTCAAAACATCGTATAGAGATGGGGGTTGGTTTAAACATTCACATTGACTTTGGAGCTTCATGATTGGCAGCTGCCAAGCCACTCCCTAGCAACCAAACAGAGTACCCTAGCAACCATTTTGTAAGACCTACATCTCTGCATCAGAACATCGTATAGAGATGGGGGTTGGCTCTTTTTACTCATGCTAGCAAACATGACTTGCTACATGCTACACATGCTAGCAGAGAATAGCTACATGCTAATATTGATTAGCTAAGTGCTAAATCATGCCAAGAAAATGCTACAAACTTCATAGTAACCATCTGTGACAACTACCAACCTCCTAGCAACAACCTAGCAACCACCCAGAACACGCTAGCAACACCCTAGCAACCACCCAGAATACCCTAGCAACCACTCAGAACACCCTAGCAACACCCTAGCAACCACCTAGCAACACCCTAGCAACCACCCAAAACACCCTAGCAACCACCTAGCAACACCCTAGCAACCACCCAGAACACCCTAGCAACCACCTAGCAACACCCTAGCAACCACCCAGAATACCCTAGCAACCACATAGCAACCACCTAGCAACACCCAGAACAACTTAGCAACCTACAATAATACCCTAGCAACCGCCTAGCAACCACCCAGAACACCATAGCAACCAGCCATAACACCCTAGCAACCGGGTGGTGAGTTTTGCCACTGCAAGCACCACTTCACATTTTCCTCTGGAAATGTACATTCTAGTTAGTGGTGCTTGCTGAAAGCAAGGCAACACTATTACTATTGTGTTTTTTGAGTCGGCCCAAAAGTTTGGCACGCTACTCCTCCCGCAGTTTTTGTCACACACCCATGAATGAGGTCTCAAAACGTGCGGAATATTCGGGAATGGTGTGCTATGACTTTTCTAAGCGATCGGGGGTACGATGTTCGCCCGAAGGGCGAACAAATTTCCCAAAAATCCCATAGACTTAACATTGCGACAAACTTTGACGACTCATAGCTCCGAGCGAGAATTTCACAGAAGCCTGCGATTCACCACATTTGAAGAGGCTGACAGGCTCTGTAAGAACATACCTCACAATGGGGTAAAAGTTGTACCCCTGGGGGGCAGGAGCTGCCCAAATATTCCCCCATTGACCCCCATGTTATTTATTATTAGTGGTGCTTGCTGAAAGCAAGGCAACACTATTACTATTGTGTTTTTTGAGTCGGCCCAAAAGTTTGGCACGCTACTCCTCCCGCAGTTTTTGTCGCACACCCATGAATGAGGTCTCAAATCGTGCGGAATATTCGGGAATGGTGTGCTATGACTTTTCTAAGCAATCGGGGGTACGATGTTCGCCCGAAGGGCGAACAAATTTCCCAAAAATCCCATAGACTTAACATTGCGACAAACTTTGACGAATCATAGCTCCGAGCGAGAATTTCACAGAAGCCTGCGATTTACCACATTTGAAGAGGCTGACAGGCTCTGTAAGAACATACCTCACAATGGGGTAAAAGTTGCACCCCTGGGGGGCAGGAGCTGCCCAAACTTTCCCCCATTGACCCCAATGTTATTTATTATTTTTTTTTTTTTTAACTTCCGTGCGTTTTTTGGCACGCTACTCCTCCCGCAGCTTTTGTCACAGACCCATGGGTGAGGCGTCAAATCGACCGGCTTATTTAGGAGAGGTGTGCTATGACTTTTCTAAGAGATCGGGGGTACGATGGTCGCCCCAGGGGCGAAAAACGGCCGAAAAAAATCCCATAGACTTAACATGGCGAAAAATTTTGACGAGTCATAGCTCTGAGATCGGATTTCGCAGAAACCTGTGATTTACCACATTTGAAGAGGGTGACAGGCTCTGTAAGAAAATACCTCACATTGGGGTAAAAGTTGCACCCCTTGGAGGCAGGAGCTCCCCAAATTTTTCCCATTGAAAATTTTCTAGTATAGCATTTTACCATTCCAGGAAAAAGTTTGGAGCACTCCTACGTCCACAGTTTTTGTCACAGACCCATGAATGAGGAATCAAATCGTGCGGCCTATTGAAGAGAAGTGTCCTATCACTTTTATCAGAGATCGGGGGTACGGTGTTCGACCCAGGGGCGAACAAATTTCCAAAAAATCCCATAGACTTAACATTGAGACAAACTTTGACGACTCGTAGCTCCAAACAAGGATTTCGGACAAATGTGAGATTTGCCACATTTAAAGAGGCTGGCAGGCTCTTTAAGAACATACCACACAATGGGGTAAAAGTTGCACCCCTGGGGGGCAGGAGCTGCCCAAAGTTTTCCCCATTGACTTACTATGGTGAAGGACGTCCCATCAAATGCATGTTTTTCCTACTATGGTAAATTGCATAGGGATTTTGTATTGAACATAGCTCTGGATCACAGTGTCATAGAGACAAGGGGGCGGGCTCATTTTACTCAGATGACCAATCAGTCTCTCAGGATCATTGTGAAGCTATTAAGCCACGCCCTAGCAACCATATAGAGCACCTTAGCAACAAGTACCATAGACTTCCATTGAAAGAGATCAAAGGGATATCTCCGGATAGAAGTGTCATAGAAACATGAGGGTGGGCTCGTTTGACTTGGGCCAGCAAACAGCCAATCCTGAATCACCTCAACACTTACTGGCAACGCCCTAGCAACCATTGTAGAGCACCTTAGCAACCAAAATCCAAAGAGGGATATCTTCCATTCTGAATGTCATAGAGGCATGGGAGTTGTATTATATCATTCATACTGACAAGCAGCCTTTGGCGATTCATGATTGGCAGCTGCCAAGCCACTCCCTAGCAACCAAACAGAGTACCCTAGCAACCATTTTGCAAGACCTATATCTCTGCATCAAAACATCGTATAGAGATGGGGGTTGGTTTAAACATTCACATTGACTTTGGAGCTTCATGATTGGCAGCTGCCAAGCCACTCCCTAACAACCAAACAGAGTACCCTAGCAACCATTTTGAAAGACCTATATCTCTGCTTCAAAACATTGTATAGAGATGGGGGTTGGTTTATACATTCACATTGACTTTGGAGCTTCATGATTGCCAGCTGCCAAGCCACTCCCTAGCAACCAAACAGAGTACCCTAGCAACCATTTTATAAGACCTACATCTCTGCATCAAAACATCGTATAGAGATGGGGGTTGGCTCTTTTTACTCGTGCTAGCAAACAGGACTTGCTACATGCTACACATGCTAGCAGTGAATAGCTACATGCTAATATTGATTAGCTAAGTGCTAAATCATGCCATGAACATTATAAAAACTCCATAGTAACCATATATGAACACTACCAACCACCTAGGAACACCATAGCAACCTCCCAAAATACCATAGCAACCACCTAAAACACCCTAGCAACCAGCTAGAAACACCATAGCAACCACCCAGAACACCCTAGCAACCACCTAGCAACACCCTAGCAACCGCCTAGCAACCATCCAGAACACCCTAGCAACCACCTATTAACACCCTAGCAACCACCCAGAACACCATAGCAACCACCTAGCAACACCTAGCAACACTCTAGAAACCACCAAGAAAACCCTAGCAACCACCCAGAACACCGTATTAACCACCCAGAACACCCTAGCAACCGGGTGGTGAGTTTTGCCACTGCAAGCACCACTTCACATTTTCCTCTGGAAATGTACATTCTAGTGTTGTGAATACTATTCTCCAAGACAAAACTTTGGCACGCTACTCCTCCCGCATTTTTTGTCACAGACACATGAATGAGGTGTCAAATCGACCGGCTCGTTAAGGAGAGGTGTGCTATGACTTTTCTAAGAGATCGGGTGTACGATGCTTGTCTAGCGGGCGATAAATCGGCCGAAAAATTTCCCATAGACTTAACATTGGCACCAAACTTGTGAGATCATATCTTTTGAATAGAAGGTCATAGAGACTTGGGGTTGGGCTCATTTGACTCGGCCTATCATACAGCCAACAAGTAGTGACATAGTAACTTAATATTCATGCCCTAGCAAACACTTAGGGCAGCCTAGCAACCATAAAACAACATATACAAGCCATATCTCAGCTCTAGAAAATAGAAGAAACATGGATTTTGCCTTTTTTTGACTCAGACTGTCAACTAGTCTTTAAATATTAACTCATAAACTGTATAATCACACCATAACAACCATATAGGGTACCCCAGTAACCCTACAAACACATGAATAAGACATGTCTCAGCTGAATAAACCATTTATCATCACAAAAACATCGTACAGACGTGTTTGGTGTCTCGTATGCAAAAATGTGCCACACTCTAGCAACCGAGCGAGCTTTTTGCCACTGCAAGCACCACTTCACATTTTCCTCTGGAAATGTACATTCTAGTGTTGTGAATACTATTCTCCAAGACAAAACTTTGGCACGCTACTCCTCCCGCATTTTTTGTCGTAGACCCATGAATGAGGTGTCAAATCGACCGGCTCATTTAGGAGAGGTGTGCTATGACTTTTCTAAGCGATCGGTTGTACGATGTTGGTCTGGCGGGCGATAAATCGGCCGAAAAAAGTCCCATAGACTTAACATTGGCACCAAATTTGTGAGATCATATCTTTTGACCAGAAGGTCGTAGAAACTTGGGGTTGGGCTCTTTTGACTCGGCCTATCATGCAGCTAACAATTAGTGACATAATAACTTCATATTCATGCCCTAGCAACCACTTAGGGCAGCCTAGCAACCATAAAACAACATATTCAAGACATATCTCAGCTCCAGAAAATAGAAGAAATATGGATTTTGCCTTTTTTTGACTCAGACTGTCAACTAGTCTTTAAATATCATCTTATAAACTGTATAAGCACACCATAGCAACCATGTAGGGTACCCTAGTAACCACACAAACACACGAATAAGCCATATCTCAGCCCCAGAACATCATACACACATGATTGTTGGCTCGTATGCAATCCTGTACCACACCCTAGCAACCGGGTGGTGAGTTTTGCCACTGCAAGCACCACTTCACATTTTCCTCTGGAAATGTACATTCTAGTTAGTGGTGCTTGCAAAGCAACACTATTGTTATCCTGCATACTTATTATTCTTTTTCTTATTCTTATTATTCCGGACACTTCTTCGGCACGCTACTCCTCCCGCAGCTTTTGTCACAGACTCATGAGAGTGGTGTCAAATCGACCGGCTCGTTTAGGAGAGGTGTGCTATGACTTTTCTAAGAGATCGGGGGTACGATGGTCGCCCCAGGGGCGAAAAACGGCCAAAAAAAATCCCATAGACTTAACATTGCGAAAAACTTTGACGGGTCATAGCTCTGAGCGAGGATTTCGTAGAAATCTGTGATTTACCACATTTGAAGAGGCTGACAGGCTCTGTAAGAAAATACCACACAATGGGGTAAAAGTTGCACCCCTGGGGGGCAGGAGCTGCCCAAAGTTTTCCCCATTGACTTACTATGGTGAAGGACGTCCCATCAAATGCATGTGTTTTTCCTACTATGGTAAATTGCATAGGGATTTTGTATTGAACATAGCTCTGGATCACAGTGTCATAGAGACAAGGGGGCGGGCTCATTTTACTCAGACGACCAATCAGTCTCTCAGGATCATTGTGATGCTATCAAGCCACGCCCTAGCAACCATATAGAGCACCTTAGCAACAACTCCCATAGGCTTCCATTGAAAGAGATCAAAGGGATATCTCCGGATAGAAGTGTCATAGAAACACAAGGGTGGTCTCGTTTGACTCGGGGTAGCAAACAGCGAATCATGAATCACCTCAACAATTTCTGGCCACACCCTAGCAACCATTATCGAGCACCTTAGCAACCAAATTTTAAAGAGGGATATCTTCCATTGTGAATGTCATACAGGCTTGGGAGTTGTATTATATCAATTACACTGACAAGCAGCCTTTGGAGATTCATGATTGGCAGCTGCCAAGCCACTCCCTAGCAACCAAAAAGAGTACCCTAGCAACCATTTTGCAAGGCCTACATCTCTGCATCAGAACATCGTATAGAGATGGGGGTTGGTTTATACATTCACATTGACTTTGGAGCTTCATGATTGGAAGCTGCCAAGCCACTCCCTAGCAACCAAACAGAGTACCCTAGCAACCGTTTTGCAAGACCTATATCTCTGCATCAAAACATCGTATAGAGATGGGGGTTGGTTTATCCATTCACATTGACTTTGGAGCTTCATGATTGGCAGCTGCCAAGCCACTCCCTAGCAACCAAACAGAGTACCCTAGCAACCATTTTGTAACAGCTATATCTCAGCATCAGAACATTGTATCGCGATGGGGGTTGGGTCTTTTGACTCATGCTAGCACATAAAACTTTCAAAATGTTAAACATGCTAGCTGTGAATAGCTACATGCTAATATTGATTAGCTAAGTGCTAAATCATGCCATGAACATTATAAAAACTCTATAGTAACCATATGTGAACAATACCAACCACCTAGTAACACCATAGCAACCACCCAGAACACCCTAGCAACCACCTAGCAACACCATAGCAACCAACCAGAACACCCTAGCAACCGCCTAGCAACACCCTAGCAACCGCCTAGCAACCATCCAGAACACCTTAGCAACACCCTAGCAACCACCTAGCAACACCTTAGCAACCACCTAGCAACACCCTAGAAACCACCCAGAACACCCTAGCAACCGCCTAGCAACACCCTAGCAACCACCTAGAACATCCTAGCAACCACCTAGCAACACCCTAGCAACAACCCAGGACACCCTAGCAACCACCCAGAACACCCTAGCAACCACCTAGAAACACCCTAGCAACCATCCAGAACACCTTAGCAACACCCTAGCAACCACCTAGCAACACCTTAGCAACCACCCAGAACACCCTAACAACCACCTAGCAACACCCTAGCAACCACCCAGAACACCCTAGCAACCAGCTAGCAACACCAAAGCAACCACCCATAACACCCTAGCAACCACCCAGAACACCGAAGCAACCACCCAGAACACCCTAGCAACCGGGTGGTGAGTTTTGCCACTGCAAGCACCACTTCACATTTTCCTCTGGAAATGTACATTCTAGTGTTGTGAATACTATTCTCCAAGACAAAACTTTGGCACGCTACTCCTCCCGCATTTTTTGTCGTAGACCCATGAATGAGGTGTCAAATCGACCGGCTCATTTAGGAGAGGTGTGCTATGACTTTTCTAAGCGATCGGTTGTACGATGTTGGTCTGGCGGGCGATAAATCGGCCGAAAAAAGTCCCATAGACTTAACATTGGCACCAAATTTGTGAGATCATATCTTTTGACCAGAAGGTCGTAGAAACTTGGGGTTGGGCTCTTTTGACTCGGCCTATCATGCAGCTAACAATTAGTGACATAATAACTTCATATTCATGCCCTAGCAACCACTTAGGGCAGCCTAGCAACCATAAAACAACATATTCAAGACATATCTCAGCTCCAGAAAATAGAAGAAATATGGATTTTGCCTTTTTTTGACTCAGACTGTCAACTAGTCTTTAAATATCATCTTATAAACTGTATAAGCACACCATAGCAACCATGTAGGGTACCCTAGTAACCACACAAACACACGAATAAGCCATATCTCAGCCCCAGAACATCATACACACATGATTGTTGGCTCGTATGCAATCCTGTACCACACCCTAGCAACCGGGTGGTGAGTTTTGCCACTGCAAGCACCACTTCACATTTTCGTCTGGAAATGTACAGTCTAGTTAGTGGTGCTTGCTGAAAGCAAGGCAACACTATTACTATTGTGTTTTCTGAGCCGGCCAAAAAGTTTGACGCGCTACTCCTCCCGCAGTTTTTGTCACACACCCATGAATGAGGTCTCAAAACGTGCGGAATATTCGGGAATGGTGTGCTATGACTTTTCTAAGCGATCGGGGGTACGATGTTCGCCCGAAGGGCGAACAAATTTCCCAAAAATCCCATAGACTTAACATTGCGACAAACTTTGACGACTCATAGCTCCGAGCGAGAATTTCACAGAAGCCTGCGATTTACCACATTTGAAGAGGCTGACAGGCTCTGTAAGAACATACCTCACAATGGGGTAAAAGTTGCACCCCTGGGGGGCAGGAGCTGCCCAAATTTTCCCCATTGACCCCCATGTTATTTATTATTAGTGGTGCTTGCTGAAAGCAAGGCAACACTATTACTATTGTGTTTTTTGAGTCGGCCCAAAAGTTTGGCACGCTACTCCTCCCGCAGTTTTTGTCACACACCCATGAATGAGGTCTCAAAACGTGCGGAATATTCGGGAATGGTGTGCTATGACTTTTCTAAGCGATCGGGGGTACGATGTTCGCCCGAAGGGCGAACAAATTTCCCAAAAATCCCATAGACTTAACATTGCGACAAACTTTGACGACTCATAGCTCCGAGCGAGAATTTCACAGAAGCCTGAGATTTACCACATTTGAAGAGGCTGACAGGCTCTGTAAGAACATACCTCACAATGGGGTAAAAGTTGCACCCCTGGGGGGCAGGAGCTGCCCAAATATTCCCCCATTGACCCCCATGTTATTTATTATTAGTGGTGCTTGCTGAAAGCAAGGCAACACTATTACTATTGTGTTTTTTGAGTCGGCCCAAAAGTTTGGCACGCTACTCCTCCCGCAGTTTTTGTCACACACCCATGAATGAGGTCTCAAAACGTGCGGAATATTCGGGAATGGTGTGCTATGACTTTTCTAAGCGATCGGGGGTACGATGTTCGCCCGAAGGGCGAACAAATTTCCCAAAAATCCCATAGACTTAACATTGCGACAAACTTTGACGACTCATAGCTCCGAGCGAGGATTTTGCAGAAGCCTGCGATTTACCACATTTGAAGAGGCTGACAGGCTCTGTAAGAACATACCTCACAATGGGGTAAAAGTTGCACCCCTGGGGAGCAGGGGAGCTGCCCAAATTTTCCCCCATTGACCCCAATGTTATTTAGTGTGAATGCTTCAAGCATTCACACTCTTGAAATCCAAATCTTTCTTATTATTATTATTCCGTATTCTTCCGTACGTTTTTCGGTCGCTTTCTTCTCCTCTCTACTTTGTGCTACAAAAACCATTCAAGTATCAAAATGTGCAGCTTTTCAAGGACATGTGTGCTATTACTTTTCTTTTTTATAACCTTTATAATTTTTAAATTATTAAACTTTTTGTGCATATTTTTTAACATGGAAGTCAATGGAGAATTCTTCAAATTCTGTTTTATGCTCCGTCTGCTTTCAAAGCCTACAACTTCTGCATACTTTCAGCTATTTCTGTCATTTAAACTTTAAAATGTTGAGAAATTTGTAAGCTATTAAAGTTGTATTCAACTTTTTGATATCTATTATACTTTTTTCACAATCTCTACTTTAGTCTCATGATGTTTTTCAACCCGTTTCTGAAATTATAATGGGAGTGAATGAGAGAGACTGTTCAGAGCTAGAGCACGTGCTAGAGTGAGCCAGCTTGAAACCTAATGCTAAAAAATAATTTTTAAATCGCTGGCCTGGCCACAATTTTCACTCTTTGGGCATAAAATTATACTTGAAACGTAGGTATTTTTGTTGTGGTTCCTCTCATGTGTTTAGTAAATCCCTGGGACTTATAGTTTTTTCACTGTGTCCTTCCAAAGGACAAGAGTGACAGACATTCCTCCATTGGCAGCAATTATAAATTCAGGTCAAACTTTTGTGATCAGAGCAATACAAACCAGTTTTTTAACTTGCCAAAGTGGTCCCTTTTTTTAACTCTATCCACAAAAAAAATACATCACATCGTTCACAAAGGCCTTGTCTCGCTCACGGTCAGGTCATTTCGCCAATACAACCTATAGTTTTGTCTCTATTGAGGTTTGTTCGAGGCCAAGTATCAGCAATTTTGGCCTCTGTCTAAATAGGAAAGCTGATTGCACAGGTGATGCTGATTAGCAAAGATCAAAGGGAGACACACATAACTGGTCCTGTGTTCTGATTGGTGGACAGTCACTCAGCTCTTTTCTGAAGGATACTACAAGTTTTTGTTGCATTTATGCCTCTACTTCTCCTGTTCTCCCTCTCTCTTCCCTCCTCTTCTCCTCCTCCAATCCTCTACTCCTCCTGTCCTCCTATTCTACCCTCCTTTCATAATCTCTTCTCCTTTCTACTCTTCCTTTTATCCTCTTCTATCCATCTGCCTGTCTTAACTATTTGACTTTCTGTGTCCAAATGATCTATCTATCTATGTATAGACTATGTATGTATCTATCTGTCTATCTATCTATCTATCTATCTATCTATCTATCTATCTATCTATCTATCTATCTATCTATCTATCTATCTAATCCATCTATATTTCTAACTAATCTATCTTTCTTTCTTTCTAGATAATCTATCTTTCTTTCTAACTATACTATTTTTCTTTCTAAATAATCTTTTCTTTCTTTCTAACTATACTATCTGTCTTTCTTTGTAACCAATACATCTTTCCTTCTTTCTTTCTAACTAATCCTTTCTTTATTTCTAACTAATCCTTTCTTTCTTTTTTCATCCTTTCAAATCCATCTTTCTTTCTAACTAATTCTTTCTTTCTTTCTTTCTTTCAAATCCATATTTCTTTCTAACTAATCTTTCTTTCTTTTTATCTTTCTTTCTTTCTTTCTTTCTTTTTCTTTCTTTCTACCTAATCTTTCTTTCTTTCTTTCTTTCTTTCTTTCTTTCTTTCAAATTCATATTTCTTTCTTACTAATCCTTTCTTTCTTTCTTTCTTTCAAATCCATATTTCTTTCTAACTAATCTTTCTTTCTTTTTATCTTTCTTTCTTTCTTTCTTTTTCTTTATTTTGAATAATCTATCTATCTATCTATCTATCTATCTATCTATCTATCTATCTATCTATCTATCTATCTTTCTACCTAATCCATCTTTCTTTCTTCCTTTCTACCTAATCCTTCTTTCTTTCTTTCTTTCTTTCTTTCTTTCTTTCTTTCTTTCTTTCTTTCTTTCTTTCTTTCTACCTAATTCATCTTTCTTTCTTTCTTTCTTTCTTTCTTTCTTTCTTTCTTTCTTTCTTTCTTTCTTTCTTTCTTTCTACCTAATCCATCTTTCTTTCTTTCTTTCTTTCTTTCTTTCTTTCTTTCTTTCTTTCTTTCTTTCTAATAATCCATCCATCCATCTATCTATCTATCTATCTATCTATCTATCTATCTATCTATCTATCTATCTATCTATCTATCTATCTATCTATCTTTCTAACTAACTAATCCTTTCTTTCTCACTAATTCTTTCTTTCTTTCTTTCAAATCCATCTTTCTTTCTAACTAATTCTTTCTTTCTTTCTAATCCATATTTCTTTCTTTCTTTCTTTCTTTCTTTCTTTCTTTCTTTCTTTCTTTCTTTCTTTCTTTCTAACTAACTAATCCTTTCTTTCTTTCTCTCTCACTAATCCTTTCTTTCTCACTAATCCTTTCTTTCTTTCTTTCTTTCTTTCTTTCTTTTAAATCCATTTTTCTTTCTAACTAATTCTTTTCTTTCTTTCTTTCTTTCTTTCTTTATTTCTTTCTTTCTTTCTTTCTTTCTTTCTTTCTTTCTTTCTTTCTTTCTTTCTTTCTTTCTTTCTTTCTTTCTTTCTTTCTTTCTACCCCCTGTCTTTCTCTACCTTTCTTTTTTGTACTCCTTTACTTCTCTACCTCTGTCTCTTTCTCTACCCCTATATTTCTTTACCTCTGTGTCTACATCTCTACCTCTCTTTACCTCTCTAAGTAAACTTGTAGTTTTCTACAATTTTTGGATCTTGTTTTGCATTTCAGCTTATTAAATGCATTTGAATTAAGCTTTTTTTTCTTTTTTGCTCTGTTTTGCTGTTGTTTGAACTGCAATATTTTTTTTTTTTAAGCATTTCAGTTCAGCTTTTGAAGCATTCACACGCATATTCCGCAGGAAATGCAATTTTTCTAGTTATTATTAGTGGTGCTTGCTGAAAGCAAGGCAACACTATTACTATTGTGTTTTTTGAGTCGGCCAAAAAGTTTGGCGCGCTACTCCTCCCGCAGTTTTTGTCACACACCCATGAATGAGGTCTCAAATCGTGCGGAATATTCGGGAATGGTGTGCTATGACTTTTCTAAGCGATCGGGGGTACGATGTTCGCCCGAAGGGCGAACAAATTTCCCAAAAATCCCATAGACTTAACATTGCGACAAACTTTGACGACTCATAGCTCCGAGCGAGGATTTCACAGAAGCCTGCGATTTACCACATTTGAAGAGGCTGACAGGCTCTGTAAGAACATACCTCACAATGGGGTAAAAGTTGCACCCCTGGGGGGCAGGAGCTGCCCAAATTTTTCCCCATTGACCCCAATGTTATTTAAAATTTCTAGTATAGCATTATACTATTCCAGGAAAAAGTTTGGAGCACTCCTACGTCCACAGTTTTTGTCACAGACCCATGAATGAGGCATCAAATCGTGCGGCCTATTGAAGAGAAGTGTCCTATCACTTTTATCAGAGATCGGGGGTACGGTGTTCGACCCAGGGGCGAACAAATTTCCAAAAAATCCCATAGACTTAACATTGAGACAAACTTTGACGACTCATAGCTCCGAACAACGATTTCGGAAAAACGTGTGATTTGCCACATTTGAAGAGGCTGGCAGCCTCTGTAAGAACATACCTCACAATGGGGTAAAAGTTGCACCCCTGGGGGGCAGGAGCTACCCAAAATTTTCCCCATTGACTTACTATGGTGAAGGACGTCCCATCAAATGCATGTGTTTTTCCTACTATGGTAAATTGCATAGGGATTTTGTATTGAACATAGCTCTGGATCATAGTGTCATAGAGACAAGGGGGCGGTCTCATTTTACTCAGACGACCAATCAGTCTCTCAGAATCATTGTGAAGCTATTAAGCCACGCCCTAGCAACCATTTAGAGCACCTTAGCAACAACTCCCATAGACTTCCATTGAAAGAGATCAAATGGATATCTCAGGATATAAGTGTCATAGAAACATGAGGGTGGGCTCGTTTGACTTGGGCCAGCAAACAGCCAATCCTGAATCACCTCAACACTTACTGGCAACGCCCTAGCAACCATTGTAGAGCACCTTAGCAACCAAAATCCAAAGAGGGATATCTTCCATTCTGAATGTGATAGAGGCATGGGAGTTGTATTATATCATTCATACTGACAAGCAGCCTTTGGAGTTTCATGATTGGCAGCTGCCAAGCCACTCCCTAGCAACCAAACAGAGTACCCAGCAACCATTTTGCAAGACCTATATTTCTGCATCAAAACATCGTATAGAGATGGGGGTTGGTTTATACATTCACATTGACTTTGGAGCTTCATGATTGGCAGCTGCCAAGCCACTCCCTAGCAACCAAACAGAGTACCCTAGCAACCGTTTTGCAAGACCTATATCTCTGCCTCAAAACATCGTATAGAGATGGGGGTTGGTTTAAACATTCACATTGACTTTGGAGCTTCATGATTGGCAGCTGCCAAGCCACTCCCTAGCAACCAAACAGAGTACCCTAGCAACCATTTTGTAAGACCTATATCTCTGCATCAAAACATTGTATAGAGATGCTGGTTGGCTCTTTTTACTCATGCTAGCAAACATGACTTGCTACATGCTACACATGCTAGCAGAGAATAGCTACATGCTAATATTGATTAGCTAAGTGCTAAATCATGCCAAGAAAATGCTACAAACTTCATAGTAACCATCTGTGACAACTACCAACCACCTATACCAGAACATCCTAGCAACCTCCTAGCAACAACCTAGCAACCACCCAGAACACGCTAGCAACACCCTAGCAACCACCCAGAATACCCTAGCAACCGCCTTACAACACCATAGCAACCACCCAGAACACCCTAGCAACCACCAAGAACACCCTAGCAACCACCCAGAATACCCTAGCAACCACCTAGCAACCACTCAGAACACCCTAGCAACTGCCTAGCAACACCCTAGCAACCACCCAGAACACACTAGCAACCACCTAGCAACACCCTAGCAACCACCCAGAATACCCTAACAACCGCCTAGAAACCACCCAGAACACCATAGCAACCAGCCATAACACCCTAGCAACCGGGTGGTGAGTTTTGCCACTGCAAGCACCACTTCACATTTTCCTCTGGAAATGTACATTCTAGTTCTTCTTCTTATTATTATTCTGGCCACTTTTTGGTTCGCTACTCCTCCCGCAGCTTTTGTCACAGACCCATGGGTGAGGCGTCAAATCGACCGGCTCATTTAGGAGAGGTGTGCTATGACTTTTCTAAGAGATCGGAGGTACGATGGTCGCCCCAGAGCCGAAAAACGGCCCAAAAAAATCCCATAGACTTAACATTGCGAAAAAATTTGACGAGTCATAGCTCTGAGCGAGGATTTCGCAGAAACTTGCAATTTACCACATTTGAAGAGGCTGACAGGCTCTGTAAGAAAATACCTCACAATGGGGTAAAAGTTGCACCCCTGGGGGGCAGGAGCTGCCCAAAATTTTGCCAAAATTCCCATAGACTTAACATTGCGAAAAAATTTGACGAGTCATAGCTCTGAGCGAGGATTTCGCAGAAACCAGCAATTTACCACATTTGAAGAGGCTGACAGGCTCTTTAAGAAAATACCTCACAATGGGGTAAAAGTTGCACCCCTTGGGGGCAGGAGCTCCCCAAATTTTTCCCATTGAAAATTTTCTAGTATAGCATTTTACTATTCCAGGAAAAAGTTTGGAGCACTCCTACGTCCACAGTTTTTGTCACAGACCCATGAATGAGGCATCAAATCGTGCGGCCTATTGAGGAGAAGTGTCCTATCACTTTTATCAGAGATCGGGGGTACGGTGCTCGCCCCAGGGGCGAACAAATTTCCAAAAAATCCCATAGACTTAACATTGAGACAAACTTTGAGGACTCGTAGCTCCGAACGAGGATTTCGGACAAATGTGTGATTTGCCACATTTGAAGAGGCTGGCAGGCTCTTTAAGAACATACCACACAATGGGGTAAAAGTTGCACCCCTGGGGGGCAGGAGCTGCCTAAAGTTTCCCCATTGACTTACTATGGTGAAGGACGTCCCATCAAATGCATGTGTTTTTCCTACTATGGTAAATTGCATAGGGATTTTGTATTGAACATAGCTCTGGATCACAGTGTCATAGAGACAAGGGGGCGGGCTCATTTTACTCAGATGACCAATCAGTCTCTCAGGATCATTGTGAAGCTATTAAGCCACGCCCTAGCAACCATTTAGAGCACTTTAGCAACAACTCCCATAGACTTCCATTGAAAGAGATCAAATGGATATCTCAGGATATAAGTGTCATAGAAACATGAGGGTGGGCTCGTTTGACTTGGGCCAGCAAACAGCCAATCATGAATCACCTCAACAATTTCTGGCCATGCCCTAGCAACCATTTTCGAGCACCTTAGCAACCAAAATCCAAAGAGGGATATCTTCCATTCTGAATGTCATAGAGGCATGGGAGTTGGTTTATATCATTCATACTGACAAGCAGCCTTTGGAGTTTCATGATTGGCAGCTGCCAAGCCACTCCTTAGCAACCAAACAGAGTACCCTAGCAACCATTTTGCACGACCTATATCTCTGCATCAAAACATCGTATAGAGATGGGGGTTGGTTTATACATTCACATTGACTTTGGAGCTTCATGATTGGCAGCTGCCAAGCCAGTCCCTAGCAACCAAACAGAGTACCTTAGCAACCATTTTGTAAGATCTACATCTCTGCATCAAAACATCGTATAGAGATGGGGGTTGGCTCTTTTTACTCATGTTAGCAAACATGACTTGCTACATGCTACACATGCTAGCAGAGAATAGCTACATGCTAATATTGATTAGTTAAGTGCTAAATCATGCCAAGAAAATGCTACAAATTTCACAGTAACCATCTGTGACAACTACCAACCACCTATACCAGAACATCCAAGCAACCTCCTAGCAGCACCCTAGCAACCACCTAACAACCACCCAGAACACGCTAGCAACACCCTAGCAACCACCCAGAATACCCTAGCAACCGCCCAACAACACCATAGCAACCACCCAGAATACCCTAGCAACTGCCTAACAACACCATAGCAACCACCCATAACACCCTAGCAATCACCCAGAACACCCTAGCAACCACTCAGAACACCCTAGCAACCACCTAGCAACACCATAGCAACCACCCAGAACACCCTAGCAACCGCCTAGCAACACCCTAGCAGCCACACAGAACACCCTAGCAACCACCCAGAACACCCTAGCAACCGAGCGAGCTTTTTGCCACTGCAAGCACCACTTCACATTTTCCTCTGGAAATGTACATTCTAGTTATTAGTGTGAATGCTTCAAGCATTCACACTCTTGAAATCCAAATCTTTCTTATTATTATTATTCCGTATTCTTCCGTACGTTTTTCGGTCGCTTTCTTCTCCTCTCTACTTTGTGCTACAAAAACCATTCAAGTATCAAAATGTGCAGCTTTTCAAGGACATGTGTGCTATTACTTTTCTTTTTTATAACCTTTATAATTTTTAAATTATTAAACTTTTTGTGCATATTTTTTAACATGGAAGTCAATGGAGAATTCTTCAAATTCTGTTTTATGCTCCGTCTGCTTTCAAAGCCTACAACTTCTGCATACTTTCAGCTATTTCTGTCATTTAAACTTTAAAATGTTGAGAAATTTGTAAGCTATTAAAGTTGTATTCAACTTTTTGATATCTATTATACTTTTTTCACAATCTCTACTTTAGTCTCATGATGTTTTTCAACCCGTTTCTGAAATTATAATGGGAGTGAATGAGAGAGACTGTTCAGAGCTAGAGCACGTGCTAGAGTGAGCCAGCTTGAAACCTAATGCTAAAAAATAATTTTTAAATCGCTGGCCTGGCCACAATTTTCACTCTTTGGGCATAAAATTATACTTGAAACGTAGGTATTTTTGTTGTGGTTCCTCTCATGTGTTTAGTAAATCCCTGGGACTTATAGTTTTTTCACTGTGTCCTTCCAAAGGACAAGAGTGACAGACATTCCTCCATTGGCAGCAATTATAAATTCAGGTCAAACTTTTGTGATCAGAGCAATACAAACCAGTTTTTTAACTTGCCAAAGTGGTCCCTTTTTTAACTCTATCCACAAAAAAAATACATCACATCGTTCACAAAGGCCTTGTCTCGCTCACGGTCAGGTCATTTCGCCAATACAACCTATAGTTTTGTCTCTATTGAGGTTTGTTCGAGGCCAAGTATCAGCAATTTTGGCCTCTGTCTAAATAGGAAAGCTGATTGCACAGGTGATGCTGATTAGCAAAGATCAAAGGGAGACACACATAACTGGTCCTGTGTTCTGATTGGTGGACAGTCACTCAGCTCTTTTCTGAAGGATACTACAAGTTTTTGTTGCATTTATGCCTCTACTTCTCCTGTTCTCCCTCTCTCTTCCCTCCTCTTCTCCTCCTCCAATCCTCTACTCCTCCTGTCCTCCTATTCTACCCTCCTTTCATAATCTCTTCTCCTTTCTACTCTTCCTTTTATCCTCTTCTATCCATCTGCCTGTCTTAACTATTTGACTTTCTGTGTCCAAATGATCTATCTATCTATGTATAGACTATGTATGTATCTATCTGTGTATCTATCTATCTATCTATCTATCTATCTATCTATCTATCTATCTATCTATC